>NC_047109.1:71631305-71805859 GCF_902500255.1 Thalassophryne amazonica | reverse complement strand
CTGTAGCGGTGGAAATCGGTGGTTCCGGCTCTTATCAGGCAGACGTCTTCTATCCTCGAGCCTGCCCACAAGTCACCTTGGTGTATTGACTGCTGTCAGATTCTGTGATTGTCTGTATCAATCGTGCACATTAACAACATTAAATGTTACCTTTTGGCTCATCTATTGACCGGTTCATTTGCGCCCCCTGTTGTGGGTCCGTGTCACTACACTTTCCCCAACAGGATATCTCGGCCAACGTCATGGATCCCGAGGGGTGTCAACCATCCTGTTGGACAGCCAATGGAAGAGCAAGGGTGCACAGGCGTCGGCTGGAGGCGTGATTGGTGAGTTTGCAGCACATCCTCACCGCCCTTTAACCGCTCGGATGGACCTGATGACCGAGCAAAAACATCATCCTTAATCGCAGGATGGAGGCTCTCACCACGCAGGTGGAAACCGCGCGCTCAGGGCGCTGCTGCAGCTCCTCCTCCTGCCGACCTGGTGCCCGAATACAGACCATTCCACTGGTCATTCAACGACCCCCCACCACCATCCCCTGAATCAATCAATCAATTTTATTTATATAGCGCCAAATCACAAAAAACAGTTGCCCCAAGGCGCTTATATTGTAAGGCAAGGCCATACAATAATTACGTAAAACCCCAATGGTCAAAACGACCCCCTGTGAGCAAGCACTTGGCGACAGTGGGGAAGGAAAAACTCCCTTTTAAACAGGAAGAAACCTCCAGCAGAACCAGGCTCAGGGAGGGGCAGTCTTCTGCTGGGACTGGTTGGGGCTGAGGGAGAGAACCAGGAAAAAGACATGCTGTGTAGGGAGCAGAGATCAATCACTAATGATTAAATGCAGAGTGGTGCATACAGAGCAAAAAGAGAAAGAAACACTCAGTGCATTATGGGAACCCCCCAGCAGTCTAAGTCTATAGCAGCATAACTAAGGGATGGTTCAGGGTCACCTGATCCAGCCCTAACTATAAGCTTTAGCAAAAAAGGAAAGTTTTAAGCCTAATCTTAAAAGTAGAGAGGGTGTCTGTCTCCCTGATCCGAATTGGGGAGCTGGTTCCACAGGAGAGGAGCCTGAAAGCTGAAGGCTCTGCCTCCCATTCTACTCTACAAAACCCTAGAACTACAACTCAGCTGCAGTCTGAGAGCGAAGCGCTCTTTTGGGGTGATATGGTACTATGAGGTCCCTAAGATAAGAAGGGACCTGATTATTCAAAACCTTATAAGTAAGAAGAAGAATTTTAAATTCTATTCTAGAATTAACAGGAAGCCAATGAAGAGAGGCCAATATGGGTGAGATATGCTCTCTCCTTCTAGTCCCCGTCAGTACTCTAGCTGCAGCATTTTGAATTAACTGAAGGCTTTTCAGGGAACTTTTAGGACAACCTGATAATAATGAATTACAATAGTCCAGCCTAGAGGAAATAAATGCATGAATTAGTTTTCAGCATCACTCTGAGACAAGACCTTTCTAATTTTAGAGATATTGCGTAAATGCAAAAAAGCAGTCTTACATATTTGTTTAATATGCGCTTTGAATGACATATCCTGATCAAAAATGACTCCAAGATTTCTCACAGTATTACTAGATGTCAGGGTAATGCCATCCAGAGTAAGGATCTGGTTAGACACCATGTTTCTAAGATTTGTGGGGCCAAGTACAATAACTTCAGTTTTATCTGAGTTTAAAAGCAGGACATTAGAGGTCATCCATGTCCTTATGTCTGTAAGACAATCCTACAGTTTAGCTAATTGGTGTGTGTCCTCTGGCTTCATGGATAGATAAAGCTGGGTATCATCTGCGTAACAATGAAAATTTAAGCAATGCCGTCTAATAATACTGCCTAAGGGAAGCATGTATAAAAGTGAATAAAATTGGTCCTAGCACAGAACCTTGTGGAACTCCATAATTAACCTTAGTCTGTGAAGAAGATTCCCCATTTACATGAACAAATTGTAATCTATTAGATAAATATGATTCAAACCACCGCAGCGCAGTGCCTTTAATACCTATGGCATGCTCTAATCTCTGTAATAAAATTTTATGGTCAACAGTATCAAAAGCAGCACTGAGGTCTAACAGAACAAGCACAGAGATGAGTCCACTGTCCTGAGGCCATAAGAAGATCATTTGTAACCTTCACTAATGCTGTTTCTGTACTATGATGAATTCTAAAACCTGACTGAAACTCTTCAAATAGATCATTCCTCTGCAGATGATCAGTTAGCTGTTTTACAACTACCCTTTCAAGAATTTTTGAGAGAAAAGGAAGGTTGGAGATTGGCCTATAATTAGCTAAGATAGCTGGGTCAAGTGATGGCTTTTTAAGTAATGGTTTAATTACTGCCATGAATTACTGAAGCATACATAAGCCCCCCAGAGCCGTACGGAGGTTGTGTGGAGACGTGCGCGGACTTCTTATGCAGTGTTCGCTCGTCTTTGCACAGCGTCCCGTGATGTACGTGTCTGACGCCAGTAAGGTGGCTTACGTGATTAATTTGCTTCGAGGTAAGGCACGCGCTTGGGCTACAGCGCTTTGGGAACAAGGTTTCTCGGCTCCTTGCCTCTTATACTGGGTTTGTGAGGGAGCTCAGAACTGTTTTTGATCACCCCAACAGAGGCGAAACCGCGTCTACCGTGCTGCTGTCAATGAGACAGGGGCACCGGAGCGCAGCCGAATATGCAGTCGACTTCTGCATCACGGGTGCGAGATCCGGCTGGAATATGAATCCCAAAACCGCGGGATTTGGCTGAGCTTATCGATTTGGTTATACGATTGGACAATCGGTTAGAAGAACGCAGACGGGAGTGAGGCGAAGGGCGTGGTCAGGCACAAGCCGTCCCTCTTCCTCCCGGGTCCGAAAGAGAGCCGTCTTCCCCACGCTCCACAGCCACAGCGCTCCGTGTGGCTACAGCTCCCCCTGCTGACGATGCTAGGGACACGAGCAGGGCCACATTCAGACAGAGGAGCCTGATCCGTGGGGAGTGCTTTGTCTGCGGCTCGAGTGAGCATCAGCAGAGAGTCTGCCCCAAACGGTCAAAACACAAACGCCCGCCCTTAGAGACTGGGCTGAGGGGGGGTCAAAACATTCACGTGGGTCATACACATCTTTCAACATGACTCCCAGTTACAATCCTAAGCGGGGATTTAACCCTTCAAGCCCCAGCACTGGTGGACACGGGGTCAGAAGGGAATCTGCTGGATAGCAGATGGGCAACGGAGGTAGGGCTCCCTCTGGTGGCGCTTTCTTCGCCAGTGAAGGTGCGAGCACTAGATGGCACGCTTCTCCCTTTTATCACACACAAGACACTACCTGTAACCCTGGTAGTGTCTGGGAATCACCGGGAGGAGATTGAGTTTTTTGTAACTCCTTCTACCTCCCGCGTGATTTTGGGCTTCCCATGGATGATTAAACACAATCCCCGGATTGATTGGCTGTCTGGGGTTGTGGCTCAGTGGAGCGAAACCTGCCACCGGAATTGTTTAGGATCCTCGGTTCCTCCCAGTGTAAACGCTAATGAGGAGGTTAAAGTCCCTCCCAATCTGACGGCGGTGCCGGTTGAGTACCACGATCTTGCTGATGTCTTCAGCAAGGATCTGGCGCTCACCTTTCCCCCGCACCATCCGTATGATTGTGCCATTGATTTGGTCCCGGGCGTTAAGTTCCCGTCCAGCAGGCTGTACAATCTCTCACGTCCTGAGCGCGAATCAATGGAGACCTACATCCGGGACTCATTAGCTGCCAGGTTGATCCAGAATTCCACCTCCCCGATGGGTGCAGGTTTCTTTTTTGTGGGCAAGAAAGATGGCGGACTCCGTCCATGCATTGATTACAGGGGGCTGAACGACATAATGGTTCGCAACCGATACCCTCTGCCCCTGTTAGATTCAGTGTTCACGCCCCTGCATGGACCCAAATTTTCACCAAACTGGACCTTAGGAATGCGTACCACCTGGTTCAGATCCGGAAGGGAGACGAATGGAAGACGGCATTCAACACCCCATTAGGTCATTTTGAGTACCTGGTCATGCCGTTCGGCCTCACTAACGCCCCCGCAACGTTCCAAGCATTAGTAAACAACGTCTTGCGGGACTTCCTGCACCGATTCGTCTTCGTATATCTGGATGACATACTCATCTTTTCCCCGGACCCTGAGACTCATGTCCAGCATGTACGTCAGGTCCTGCAGCGGTTGTTGGAGAACCGGCTGTTTGTGAAGGGCGAGAAGTGTGAGTTCCACCACACCTCTTTGTCCTTCCTGGGGTTCATCATCTCCTCCAACTCCGTCGCCCCTGATCCGGCCAAGGTTGCGGCGGTGAGAGATTGGCCCCAACCAACAAGCCGTAGGAAGCTGCAACAGTTCCTCGGCTTTGCGAATTTCTACAGGAGGTTCATTAAGGGCTACAGTCAGGTAGTTAGCCCCCTGACAGCCCTGACCTCTCCAAAAGTCCCCTTCACCTGGTCGGATCGGTGCGAAGCCGCGTTCAAGGAGTCGAAACGCCGGTTCTCGTCTGCACCAGTTCTGGTGCAGCCTGACCCTAGCCGCCAGTTTGTGGTTGAAGTGGACGCCTCTGACTCAGGGATAGGAGATGTGCTATCCCAGAGCGGAGAGACCGATAAGGTTCTTCACCCGTGTGCCTACTTTTCTCGCAGGTTGACCCCAGCTGAACGGAAATATGACGTCGGCAATCGAGAACTCCTTGCGGTGAAAGAGGCTCTTGAGGAGTGGAGACACCTGTTGGAGGGAGCGTCCGTGCCGTTCACGGTTTTCACTGACCATCGGAACCTGGAGTATATCAGGACTGCCAAGCGGCTGAACCCCAGGCAAGCCCGCTGGTCACTGTTCTTCGGGCGTTTTGACTTCCGAATCACCTACCGCCCTGGGACCAAGAACCAGAGATCGTATGCCTTGTCCTGGGTGCATGAAGATGAGGTCAAGATTGAGCTGTCGGATCCACCGGAGCCCATCATTCCGGAGTCCACTGTCGTGGCCACCCTCACCTGGGACGTGGAGAAGACCATCCGGGAGGCCCTGGCACGGAGCCCGGACCCCGGAACTGGGCCGAAGAACAAACTCTACGTTCCACCAGAGGCCAGGGCTGCTGTCTTGGATTTCTGTCACGGTTCTAGTTCTCCTGTCATACGGGGGTGCGAAGGACCGTGGCAGTGGTCCGGCAGCGCTTCTGGTGGGCGTCCCTGGAGGCCGACGTCCGGGAATATATCCAGGCCTGCACCACCTGTGCCAGGGGCAAGCCAGACCACCAGAAGGCACAGGGACTTCTTCAGCCACTTCCTGTGCCTCATCGCCCCTGGTCCCACATCGGTCTGGATTTTGTCACGGGCCTCCCACCGTCCCAGGGCAACACCACCATCCTCACGATAGTGGACCGATTCTCCAAGGCGGCCCACTTCGTGGCCCTCCCGAAGCTCCCCACGGCCCAGGAGACTGCAGACCTTCTGGTCCACCATGTCGTCCGTCTGCATGGGATACCCACCGACATCGTCTCTGATCGTGGTCCCCAGTTTTCCTCACACGTCTGGAGGAGCTTCTGCCGGGAACTGGGGGCCACCGTGAGCCTCTCGTCCAGGTATCACCCGCAGACCAATGGACAGGTGGAACGGGCCAATCAGGAATTGGAGCAAGCCCTGCGCTGTGTGACGTCCGCACACCCGACGGCCTGGAGTGAACATCTGGCCTGGATTGAGTATGCGCATAACAGCCAGGTGTCCTCTGCCACCGGCCTATCCCCATTTGAGGTGTGTTTGGGGTATCAGCCCCCATTGTTTCCCGTGGTGGAGGGAGAGGTCGGTGTGCCCTCAGTCCAGGCCCACCTGCGGAGGTGCCGTCGGGTGTGGCGCTCCGCCCGTTCTGCCTTGTTGAAGGCCCGGACAAGGGCGAAGACTCATGCAGACCGCCGGCGGTCCCTGGCCCCTGCTTACCGGCCCGGGCAGGAGGTGTGGCTGTCCACAAAGGACATCCCCCTCCAGGTGGACTCCCCGAAGCTCAAGGACAGGTACATCGGACCTTACAAAATCCTCAAGATCCTCAGTCCTGCCGCAGTGAAGCTCCGACTCCCAGCTTCACTGCGGATCCACCCGGTTTTTCATGTATCACGAATCAAACCTCACCACACCTCACCCCTCTGTGCTCCCTGACCGGCGCCGCCTCCTGCCCGGATCATCGACGGGGAGCCGGCTTGGACGGTGCGCCGGCTCCTGGACGTCCGTTGGATGGGCCGGGGATTCCAGTATTTGGTGGACTTGGAGGGGTATGGACCCGAGGAACGCTCCTGGGTGAAGAGGAGCTTCATCCTGGATCCGGCCGTCCTGGCCAACTTCTACCGCCGCCACCCGGACAAGCCTGGTCGGGCGCCAGGAGGCGCCCGTTGAGGGGGGGGTCCTGTTGTGTGGGTCGCCTGAAGAGGAAGTACTGCTGGCCCACCACCAGAGGGCGCCCTGCCTTTCCCCAACAATAGCGCCAAATCACAACAAACAGTTGCCCCAAGGCGCTTTATATTGTAAGGTAAGGCCATACTATAATTACGTAAAAACCCCAACGGTCAGAACGACCCCCTGTGAGCAAGCACTTGGCGACAGTGGGAAGGAAAAACTCCCTTTTAACAGGAAGAAACCTCCAGCAGAACCAGGCTCAGGGAGGGGCAGTCTTCTGCTGGGACTGATTGGGGCTGAGGGAGAGAACCAGGAACAAAGACATGCTGTGGAGTGGAGCAGAGATCAATCACTAATGATTAAATGCAGAGTGGTGCATACAGAGCAAAAAGAGAAAGAAACACTCAGTGCATCATGAGAACCCCCCAGCAGTCTAAGTCTATAGCAGCATAACTAAGGGATGGTTCAGGGTCACCTGATCCAGCCCTAACTATAAGCTTTAGCAAAAAGGAAAGTTTTAAGCCTAATCTTAAAAGTAGAGAGGGTGTCTGTCTCCCTGATCCGAATTGGGAGCTGGTTCCACAGGAGAGGAGCCTGAAAGCTGAAGGCTCTGCCTCCCATTCTACTCTTACAAACCCTAGGAACTACAAGTAAGCCTGCAGTCTGAGAGCGAAGCGCTCTATTGGGGTGATATGGTACTATGAGGTCCCTAAGATAAGATGGGACCTGATTATTCAAAACCTTATAAGTAAAAAGAAGAATTTTAAATTCTATTCTAGAATTAACAGGAAGCCAATGAAGAGAGGCCAATATGGGTGAGATATGCTCTCTCCTTCTAGTCCCCATTAGTACTCTAGCTGCAGCATTTTGAATTAACTGAAGGCTTTTCAGGGAACTTTTAGGACAACCTGATAATAATGAATTACAATAGTCCAGCCTAGAGGAAATAAATGCATGAATTAGTTTTTCAGCATCACTCTGAGACAAGACCTTTCTAATTTTAGAGATATTGCGTAAATGCAAAAAAGCAGTCCTACATATTTGTTTAATATGCACTTGAATGACATATCCTGATCAAAAATGACTCCAAGATTTCTCACAGTATTACTAGAGGTCAGGGTAATGCCATCCAGAGTAAGGATCTGGTGAGACACCATGTTTCTAAGATTTGTGGGGCCAAGTACAATAACTTCAGTTTTATCTGAGTTTAAAAGCAGGAAATTAGAGGTCATCCATGTCTTTATGTCTGTAAGACAATCCTGCAGTTTAGCTAATTGGTGTGTGTCCTCTGGCTTCATGGATAGATAAAGCTGGGTATCATCTGCGTAACAATGAAAATTTAAGCAATGCCGTCTAATAATACTGCCTAAGGGAAGCATGTATAAAGTGAATAAAATTGGTCCTAGCACAGAACCTTGTGGAACTCCATAATTAACCTTAGTCTGTGAAGAAGATTCCCCATTTACATGAACAAATTGTAATCTATTAGATAAATATGATTCAAACCACCGCAGCGCAGTGCCTTTAATGCCTATGGCATGCTCTAATCTCTGTAAAAATTTTTATGGTCAACAGTATCAAAAGCAGCACTGAGGTCTAACAGAACAAGCACAGAGATGAGTCCACTGTCTGAGGCCATAAGAAGATCATTTGTAACCTTCACTAATGCTGTTTCTGTACTATGAATTCTAAAACCTGACTGAAACTCTTCAAATAGACCATTCCTCTGCAGATGATCAGTTAGCTGTTTTACAACTACCCTTTCAAGAATTTTTGAGAGAAAAGGAAGGTTGGAGATTGGCCTATAATTAGCTAAGATAGCTGGGTCAAGTGATGGCTTTTTAAGTAATGGTTTAATTACTGCCACCTTAAAAGCCTGTAGTACATAGCCAACTAATAAAGATAGATTGATCATATTTAAGATCGAAGCATTAAATAATGGTAGGGCTTAACGTCAAGTGCACATGTATGTTGATTTGCTGCAAACACCAAAAAAACAATACTGTGCAAAATGCAAATTTTGGGACAGTTTAGTTTGAAACAGCATGTGGCATATCCTACTACAGATCTCTGCTGGATCATGTCTATGTGAACACCACCAGGATGTACGTTTGAATGTTGATGAGTGTTAAAGAACATAATGACAGGAAAAACTGTCTTGCAACATGATGATAGAAGAAGAAACATAGTGAGGTAGATTTGCAGTACCTCAACTGAATCCATTCTTCACTGACCCAGGAGCATATCTCTACAAAACGTCATTAAAATTGTACATTTGTGCTTATAAAACATTTTACTTATGATGGTCACACCTCTTCCATTTTTGCAGTTTGCAGTAGTAACTACAGCAGAAGCATCTTGTGCAGGGGTGATTCTTTAACTCAAATTATTCCTTAAATATTGTATTATCTGAGAAAAGCTTCTTGCATATGAGACAACATTCTGGCATTAAACTCAATTTTAAAAATAACAAATACGGTATCTGTGTTAGTGTCAGACTAGCATTATGCAGTTACTTCAGTTCTTCTGTTTACGTTTATCTTGAGCAGTTGCACATTCATCTCCAGTGTGCCAAACAGAAGAAAAACATTTATATCCTTTAATTTGACACTGGCTGGAAAGCCTAAAGATTCAGAGCATGGGCATTGCCACACCCCGTTATTGTGCAGGCATGCACATAACTGGTACTCATGGTGCTTGTGCATGCTAAAAATAAATGAGGTACAGCAGAAAACACAAGGAAAGTGCTTCATAAGAGGAAAGCAATGATGACAGATTGTAGGAAAAGTGTTTCCCTCTGCTGTGCATCAATGATGTTTAGCACAGATGAGACGAAGAGTACCAGTTCTGTGCACCCCTGTTAATGAGGCACACACCCCAGTACTGATCTGCTCTACCGGGAGTGGAATGGAGGGTTTGTAATCCAAAATGTAAGTTTAACCTGGAATAAAAGCTAAGCAAACACGGTTTTCTCGGTAAACTGGACTATTTCATTGGTCTGAGCAGACCAGTTTTGTTTGCAAATTATGCTACAGTCACCTGCTGACTGTGAGTGGCAGATGGTAAAATAGATGTTCTGTTATTTTCAAAGAGAAAGCAATGTGAAATTCTTCCACTGTTCAATGTGAGCATTTTAAACTTTTTTCCACATGTGGAAAGACAGGCAGCAGATGAGCTATTGTAGCACAGACACTAGTGTTATATCAGGTAAATGTGAATGATTTGTGACATTATACAGAAAAACTAAGCTGCACCAGAGCTTCCTGTTTAATATTATGTTGTGAAAATACTAATTCAGCTTTTAATTAAGTAAATTTTGCAATGATTTAAGCATGACTGGTGACCCCAAAGCAGAGAACACAACAGGTAAGAGAAAACTATTATATAATCACGGTGCAGACCAAGGTCAACCACAGAGAACACAGGGTACAAGAATATCCACAAGAAGTAAAACACAATCCAGGACAGGGAAAATTTGTCAGATCATTTGGAACACTATGAAATAGACAAATCAAAAGAGTGAGGCGAATGCATAAGAGAAATCCAAAAAAAGCCCAGACATCATCACTAGGAAGGCACAAGGAGATATGTAAGGCTAGAAGACCTCACAAAAGACACAAGACATGCCAGCAGAGGAGACAAAGATTTACACAAGGAAATAATTACTAGATATCAGCAAGTGGAAAGAAACTCAGGTGTAGGGAATGGTAGGGAATGGTATCGGGCAGAGGTATCGCAGATACAACTGGACAAAAACAGAGGCAGGAACAAAGAAAACAGGCAGACAAAATGTAAGATGGACAGAAACAAATTTAATGTTGGATAGATCATTAGAGATAGACCTTATTTGCCATTTGTACTCACACGCAAGGTTTGTGTACATTACAATTCTTGTGCAGAGCTCTTGAGTAGATAAAGGTATTTAAGGTATAAGTATGAGGTATAACAGTATAAAACAGATACCTGGTGCACCTGAAAAAAAAAGAAGAAATATATTACAATGTAGGATAATCTTGCTCTCATTAAGACAAAAAAAATTGTAATTTAAATTAAATACATTCATGTTGCCCAAGCAGACTGGAGAGAAGACAAAGGGGTATCAGTGGTTAGCCCTCTTGCCTCACAACAAGAAGGTCTAGGGTTTGATTCCTCCCATGCCCTGTTCCTTTCTGTGTGGTGTTTGTGTGGGTTCGCTGCAGTTGCTCTGGCTTCCTCCCTCCTTCAGAAACATAGAGGTTAAGTGAACTGGAAACTCTAAATTGCCCTTAGGTATCAATGTGTTCATCTAAATTGATGTGAGGGGATGCTGGTGTATCACTAACCTCTCACAGTGATCAGTTTCTGTGCAAAGTGACCTTGGGTCCTTTAAAAGGTACTATAGAAATCTATGAAAAAAAGCTGTGGAAATGCTAAACGTCTGTCCTGTCTTTTGTGGAATTACACCCATTTTGGACCTATTGTGATTATTGGTGACTTTAACATTCATAGAAATAAGCCTTCTGATCAATCAACTCAACTCAACTTTTTTTCTTATATAGCGCTAAATCACAACAAACAGTTGCCCCAAGGCGCTCCATATTGTAAGGCAAGGCCATACAATAATTATGAAAAACCCCAACGGTCAAAACGACCCCCTATGAGCAAGCACTTGGCCACAGTGGGAAGGAAAAACTCCCTTTTAACAGGAAGAAACCTCCAGCAGAACCAGGCTCAGGGAGGGGCAGTCTTCTGCTGAGACTGGTTGGGGCTGAGGGAAAAAACCAGGAAAAAGACATGCCGTGAAGGGGGGCAGAGATCGATCACTAATGATTAAATGCAGAGTGATGCATACGGAGCAAAAAGAGAAAGAAACAGTGCATCATGGGAACCCCCCCACAATCTACGTCTAAAGCAGCATAACCAAGGGATGGTCCAGGGTCACCCGATCCAGCCCTAACTATAAGCCTTAGCGAAAAGGAAAGTTTTAAGCCTAATCTTAAAAGTAGAGAGGGTATCTGTCTCCCTGATCTGAATTGGGAGCTGGTTCCACAGGAGAGGAGCCTGAAAGCTGAAGGCTCTGCCTCCCATTCTACTCTTACAAACCCTAGGAACTACAAGTAAGCCCGCAGTCTGAGAGCGAAGCGCTCTAATGGGGTAATATGGTACTACGAGGTCCCTAAGATAAGATGGGACCTGATTATTCAAAACCTTATAAGTAAGAAGAAGAATTTTAAATTCTATTCTAGAATTAACAGGAAGCCAATGAAGAGAGGCCAACACGGGTGAGATATGCTCTCTCCTGCTAGTCCCCGTCAGTACTCTAGCTGCAGCATTCTGAACCAACTGAAGGCTTTTTAGGGAACTTTTAGGACAACCTGATAATAATGAATTACAATAGTCCAGCCTAGAGGAAATAAATGCATGAATTAGTTTTTCAGCATCACTCTGAGACAAGACCTTTCTGATTTTAGAGATATTGCGTAAATGCAAAAAGGCAGTCCTACATATTTGTTTAATATGCGCGATCCTCTATGCAAATCATTTATGGAAATTATGGATATATTAGGATTCCTGCAATGCTTTCAGGACTCAATGCACATTAGTGGAAATACCCTGGATTTGATCCTCGCACGTTGTATTGCTATCACAAATATTGACATCATGCCTCTTACGTCCAAGATCTCTGATCACTTACTTATTAAGTTTACAGTTTCGCTGCCATGTTTAGAGGAACAACAACCTTATTTACACTCAACAAAAATATAAACGCAACACTTTTGATTTTGCTCCCATTTTGTATGAGATGAACTCAAAGATCTAAAACGTTTTCCACATACACAATATCACCATTTCCCTCAAATATTGTTCACAAACCAGTCTAAATCTGTGATAGTGAGCACTTCTCCTTTGCTGAGATAATCCATCCCACCTCACAGGTGTGCCATACCAAGATGCTGATTAGACACCATGATTAGTGCACAGGTGTGCCTTAGACTGCCCACAATAAAAGGCCACTCTGAAAGGTGCAGTTTTATCACACAGCACAATGCCACAGATGTCGCAAGATTTGAGGGAGCGTGCAATTGGCATGCTGACAGCAGGAATGTCAACCAGAGCTGTTGCTCGTGTATTGAATGTTCATTTCTCTACCATAAGCCGTCTCCAAAGGCGTTTCAGAGAATTTGGCAGTACATCCAACCAGCCTCACAACCGCAGACCACGTGTAACCACACCAGCCCAGGACCTCCACATCCAGCATGTTCACCTCCAAGATCGTCTGAGACCAGCCACTCGGACAGCTGCTGAAACAATCGGTTTGCATAACCAAAGAATTTCTGCACAAACTGTCAGAAACCGTCTCAGGGAAGCTCATCTGCATGCTCGTCGTCCTCATCGGGGTCTCGACCTGACTCCAGTTCATCGTCGTAACCGACTTGAGTGGGCAGATGCTCACATTCGCTGGTGTTTGGCACGTTGGAGAGGTGTTCTCTTCACGGATGAATCCCGGTTCACACTGTTCAGGGCAGATGGCAAACAGCGTGTGTGGCGTCGTGTGGGTGAGCGGTTTTCTGATGTCAATGTTGTGGATCGAGTGGCCCATGGTGGCGGTGGGGTTATGGTATGGGCAGGCGTCTGTTATGGACGAAGAACACAGGTGCATTTTATTGATGGCATTTTGAATGCACAGAGATACCGTGATGAGATCCTGAGGCCCATTGTTGTGCCATACATCCAAGAACATCACCTCATGTTGCAGCAGGATAATGCACGACCCCAAGTTGCAAGGATCTGTACACAATTCTTGGAAGCTGAAAATGTCCCAGTTCTTGCATGGCCGGCATACTCACCGGACATGTCACCCATTGAGCATGTTTGGGATGCTCTGGACCGGCGTATACGACAGCGTGTACCAGTTCCTGCCAATATCCAGCAACTTCGCACAGCCATTGAAGAGGAGTGGACCAACATTCCACAGGCCACAGTTGACAACCTGATCAACTCTATGCGAAGGAGATGTGTTGCACTGCATGATGCAAATGGTGGTCACACCAGATACTGACTGGTATCCCCCCCCAATAAAACAAAACTGCACCTTTCAGAGTGGCCTTTTATTGTGGGCAGTCTAAGGCACACCTGTGCACTAATCATGGTCTCTAATCAGCATCTTGGTATGGCACACCTGTGAGGTGGGATGGATTATCTCAGCAAAGGAGAAGTGCTCACTATCGCAGATTTAGACTGGTTTGTGAACAATATTTGAGGGAAATGGTCATATTGTGTATGTGGAAAAAGTTTTAGATCTTTGAGTTCATCTCATACAAAATGGGAGCAAAACCAAAAGTGTTGCGTTTATATTTTTGTTGAGTGTATTATTGCGGCAACACATCAACTCCTCAACTATAACTGAAATTGAAGCTAGCCTGCCTGATATCTTAGTTTCATGTTTGGAAAATGCCCAATCAGTAGACAGTCTTGTTGATAGTTTAAACTCAGCACTCAAAACTACACTCCACATGATTGCGCCAGCTATAATAAAACCATGCCCCTCAAAACACAGCCACCTTGGATCAATGATTACTTGCGTGACCTCAAGCATAAGGGTAGGGGCCGAGAACGGAAATGGCGTAGTTCAACATTAGAAGTATTTCACCTTGCGTGGCGTGATGCTATCTTAGACTATAAGCATGCACTACTGGCTACAAAGCAGACCTATTACTCTGATTTGATCTACAAAACCAAGCATACCTCAAAGTTCTTGTTCGACACGGTGGCAACACTTATACATGGACAACCACCTGTAAGTCGCTATCCTTTTACAGCACAAGATTTCTTGGATTACTTTGACAAGAAAATAGATGGCCTTAGGTTAAACATATCCCAGCTTGCCTTAACCCAGCCACTACACCCTGCTATTGAGGTGGGTGCCATCATTGAGGTATTACTTAGTTTTACAGAATTTGATTGAAAATTCATAACGTCTACAAAAGCACAACCTACTTATGTGATCCTATACCAACAAAACTGTTTAAGGACCTGTGGCCCACTCTGTGGCTGACTGTGCTGGAAATGATTAATATCTCAATAACTTCTGCATCTGTTCCCAAATGTTTCAAATCTGCAGTGATTAAATCAATCAATCAATCAATTTTTTTATATAGCTTTTATATACTTGGCTACAGTGGGAAGGAAAAACTCCCTTTTAACAGGAAGAAACCTCCAGCAGAACCAGGCTCAGGGAGGGGCAGTCTTCTGCTGGGACTGGTTGGGGCTGAGGGAGAGAACCAGGAAAAAGACATGCTGTGGAGGGGAGCAGAGATCGATCACTAATGATTAAATGCAGAGTGGTGCATACAGAGCAAAAAGAGAAAGAAACAGTGCATCATGGGAACCCCCCAGCAGTCTACGTCTATAGCAGCATAACTAAGGGATGGTTCAGGGTCACCTGATCCAGCCCTAACTATAAGCTTTAGCAAAAAGGAAAGTTTTAAGCCTAATCTTAAAAGTAGAGAGGGTGTCTGTCTCCCTGATCTGAATTGGGAGCTGGTTCCACAGGAGAGGAGCCTGAAAGCTGAAGGCTCTGCCTCCCATTCTACTCTTACAAACCCTAGGAACTACAAGTAAGCCTGCAGTCTGAGAGCGAAGCGCTCTATTGGGGTGATATGGTACTACGAGGTCCCTAAGATAAGATGGGACCTGATTATTCAAAACCTTATAAGTAAGAAGAAGAATTTTAAATTCTATTCTAGAATTAACAGGAAGCCAATGAAGAGAGGCCAATATGGGTGAGATATGCTCTCTCCTTCTAGTCCCCGTCAGTACTCTAGCTGCAGCATTTTGAATTAACTGAAGGCTTTTTAGGGAACTTTTAGGACAACCTGATAATAATGAATTACAATAGTCCAGCCCAGAGGAAATAAATGCATGAATTAGTTTTTCAGCATCACTCTGAGACAAGACCTTTCTGATTTTAGAGATATTGTGTAAATGCAAAAAAGCAGTCCTACATATTTGTTTAATATGCGCTTTGAATGACATATCCTGATCAAAAATGACTCCAAGATTTCTCACAGTATTACTAGAGGTCAGGGTAATGCCATCCACAGTAAGGATCTGGTTAGACACCATGTTTCTAAGATTTGTGGGGCCAAGTACAATAACTTCAGTTTTATCTGAGTTTAAAAGCAGGAAATTAGAGGTCATCCATGTCTTTATGTCTGTAAGACAATCCTGCAGTTTAACTAATTGGTGTGTGTCCTCTGGCTTCATGGATAGATAAAGCTGGGTATCATCTGCGTAACAATGAAAATTTAAGCAATACCGTCTAATAATACTGCCTAAGGGAAGCATGTATAAAGTGAATAAAATTGGTCCTAGCACAGAACCTTGTGGAACTCCATAATTAAATCATTACATAAGAAATCTAATCTTGATCCTAGTGTACTGTAAAACTATAGGCCGATATCAAATCTATCATTTTGCTCTAAAATTCTGTATGAAGTGGTTTCACAGCAGCTCGTGGACCACCTTACTGAGAATAATCTTTTTGAGCCACTGCAGTCTGCTTTTAGAAAATATCATTCCACAGAGACGGCTCTCACTAAAGTGATGAATGAACTTCTTCTTGCAATGGATTTGGACACCACTACGGTTCTGGTGCTGTTAGATCTTAGTGCTGCGTTACATACCATGGATCATCATAGTCTACTCGATAGTCTGGAGAATCATTTTAGGATTACTGGGAAGGCCCTTGCATGGTTGACATCATACCCGACCAGTCCTTCTCACTGTGTTTTGTACAATAACACTACCTCTAACCTAGGTGACATGAAATTTTGGGTTCCACAGGGGTCAGTATTAGGCCCCTTCCTTTTCTTCCTTTATATAGCACCCCTTGGGCACATATTGCGGTGTTTTGGGATTACCTTTCATTGCTATGATGATGATACTCAGTTATACATGCCAATAACTGCTGGTAATCTCATCCACATAAAATCCTTAGAAGATTGGCTTGCATCAGTAAAAAACTGGATGTCTAGCAATTTCCTACTTTTAAACTCTGATAAGACTGAAATGATGGTTCTTGGTCCAGTGAGACATCAGCAGCAATTTGACCAGCTAATGCTTAGCATAGAATCATGTGTCATACATGACACTGACAAAGTGAGGAACCTTCGGGTAATTTTTGATCTTACACATTAGAGATATTACGAGGACTGCTTTCTTCCACTTGCGAAATATAGCGAAGATTCGTCCCATCCTGTTTGTGGCTGATGCTGAGACCCTGATTCATGCATTTGTTGCTTCTAGATTGGACTACTGCAATGTTCTATTTTCTGGTTCACCACAGTCCAACATTAGGGGTCTCCAATTGGTTCAAAATGCTGCTGCCAGACTTTTGACAGGAAGCAGAAAGTTTGACCACATTACACCCATTTTGGCATCTCTTCACTGGCTTCCTGCCCCTGTGAGATCAGATTTTAAGGTTCTGTTACTGACCTATAAAATTATTAATGGAGTAACACCTCCCTACTTAGCTGATCTGCTTAAACCCTACGTATCGGCCTGGGCTCTGCGTTCTCAGGGTGCAGGACAACTTTGTGTCCCTAGGATGAATAAAAAGTCTGTGGGTCACAGAGCTTTCTCTTATAATACCCCTGTTTTGTGGAATGATCTCCCTGCATCAATAAAACAGTCAGATTCTGTAGAGACTTTCAAGTCCAAACTTAAGACGCACTTATTTTCCCTTTCGTATGGCTAGCATACTGGCATAGTATGTTACTATGCTTTTTAGCCTTTTAAATTCATTTATTAGTAAAGAGAGCGGGCTGCGGCTCCAACTTTATCTAAAGTCTGGGTCTTTTAGTGCAGCTTAGGCCTAGTGACCGGTGATCACCTTAGTATTTCTTCTGTTTTTCTTGTTGCTTAGTGCTAACAAATTATACTGCATTTGTTGTTTTTCTGATGCCTGATTCTGTTTTTTCTCTCTGTTTAAGGTGTGGCTCCATCTAGAGATGGGTGTGGTGTCTTTTTCTGCAAGCCTCTCGTCCTGTGCACCGGCGTGGACAACCAAAATTTACTGTATATTCCTTTTGTCAGTTGTGTTGGTAGCATGGCCCAAGCAGAGGGTCACCCCTTTGAGTCTCGTCTGCTTGAGGTTTCTTCCTCAAATCATCAGAGGGAGTTTTTCCTTACCGCTGTCACCTGTGTGCTTGCTCTAGGGGTTGGTAAGGTTGGTAAGGTTAGACCGTATTTGTGTGAAGCGCCTTGAGGCAACTTTGTTGTGATTTGGCACTATATAAATGAAATAAAGTGAGACTGAATTGAACTGTTTCTGAAAATCAGGCTGTTTACACATCCATGAATTTTGGTAGTTCCTGCTTCAGCCACCAGGGAACCAGCACTCTTGTTAGGTACGAATGCTGCGTTCCATTTACTTTGTAAATCGTCACTTGGAATGAGGTCACACTCACGTTAAATGCGTTCCATTTTCCACACCGCACCACAAGTTGGAAAAAAGATCGACCCCTCTAAGATTTTGGAGTACAGAGTTCTACAAAAAAAATATTTGGTCCATCAAACAGATGGTGCAGAAGTTACATTATGCACGGCGCAAAGCTTGCTCTTATGGTAGATGAAGGCACAGACCGAAAAATGCCAAAAAACAATCCAGAAATGGTGCATGTGCACGCACGCACACACACACACACACACACACACACACACACACACACACACACACACACACACACACACACACACACACACACACACACACACAAATAATCCGGAAATGGCACAAAAAAATCTGCCCAGTGGGGAAAAAGCCACAAACCGACAAAGCCACAAACCAATGGTAGAGGAAGCCACAAACCAGAAATGACATGGTGAGATGCTGTAGAGCTTCGCTCATTCATGTCCGTGACATATACATAGTATTAGTGTTTTCATTTAGTGCTGCTTGGTTTGGAGTGCAGTGTAACAGCCATTGTTGTTACTGAGTTAGCCAGTATTTTCTCTATCAATTGATAAACAACACATTACGCTGCATTTCACATCTAAAAATATTGCAACACATATCCACAGACACCAGTAGGCCAGAACCCTGTCCATGATTTATTAAATTGGACACAAAAAATACTAAAGTGCTAAAAAACATTAAAACTACAACTTTAACTACAGCTGCTGGGAGCAGCCATGTTGGATTGTGAACCCGGAATATGTGGGGTTTGTACGATTTGGAATTCCTACTTCAGGGGGTATTCCTGGGGGTGACCTGGGAAATACAGTACAAATGGACAAATGGAACACACATAACACATAACAGTGGCAACAGGATGACAGAACAGCATTATGATGAATTCTCACCGCAAGACAGAGCCATATATGACCAGACACTTGATATTTGGAATCGAGACAAATAATCATATCAGTTGACCTGTAAAAAATTCTGCATTATCATGTATGACCAAAAGATGGCAATGTCTGCACAATAACAAGCTGCTAGGCAACAGGATGCAGCCTCTGAATGGGAGTTAGCCTATCTGTGATTCACATGCTGGATCAGAAGAAGCAGCAGCAAAAGAAGAATTTTACTGCCATAATTTTGGTTTCTGTATTTTATTTTGCATTGTGCATATTTTACATGGCATTACTACTTTTATTTTGAAAATTCCCAGGTAGAAAATATTGTTAGTTTTGTTGGTTCCGCTGGTGCAGCTAATTGAGATGCATACCCATTGTGAAAAGTAAGCATGGCAAGTCATGGCAAGAAAGGCCAGTTTAAATATATAAGTAAGTACTAAGACCTCAGTTCTGCCTCAGGGATTGCACAGCAGCAGACAGGAGAGCGCTGCAGAGGGTGATCAAAACGGCCCAGGGGATCACTGGTTGCTCTCTGCCCAGCCTGGAAGACATTGCCAGCTCTCGCTGCCTCAGCAGAGCTGCCAGCATCAGCAAAGACACATCCCACCCCACCACCTGTTTGACCTACTACCCTCTGGCCGACAGTATAGGTCAACCAAACTAGTACAAACAGAGTCAGGAACAGCTTTCTCCCCAGAGTGATCACGCTCTGAACAAAAACAAATCACTCTAATCTGCACTCTTCATGTTTCTTGTGCAATATCTGTAAACCATGTGCAATATTCCTGTGTAATATGATTCCACAGTTGTATATAATTCTTATTTTACATTTTAATTGGTCCACATTTTATTTTTTATTTTATTTTACCTAATGTTTATATTAGTTGTACATATACTCTGAATAATTTACTGTTAAATTTCAGTATCTTTTATTTGGCAAAAAATTACTCGCACCACGGAAAGCACCTTTTTGGAGTTGCACTCAAATCTCGTTGCAGTGCAAATTACAATGACAATAAAGGCGATTCTGATTCTGATTCTCAACAGACAGAAATGTGACACCGTCCACCTATAACTTATAAGTGATCCCTCCATCCCAGTGTCCCAAAAGACGGTGGACTGCAGAGGAAGACATAACTCTAAAATCAACATGAAAAAACAGACAAAAGTTTTTATTAATTTTTTTAATGTCACTACTTTTGTGTTTCTGAGTGTATCAGAGGGCATGAGGTCAGGGTCATGGTGCTGTGACAGTATTTGTCACCCAGGTCATGTAGTCGTGTCAAACTATTACCCTGGCTGGAAAAGTAACACATCCCACTGATTTCTCTCTCTCTCTGTTTTTCTGTTCTTGACAGTGAGCATTTTGTTTATGGCCAGATTTTTTCATATTTAAAATTCTACACTGACTCTTTCTGTGTGTGTGTGTGTGTGTGTGTGTGTGTGTGTGTGTGTGTGTGTGTGTGTGTGTGTGTGTGTGTGTGTGTGTGTGTGTGTGTGTGAGAGAGAGAGAGAAAGAGAGAGAGAGAGAGAGAGGGATGTGGGATGTTATATTCTCCTTTTAAAAAATACCTAGGGGTGAGAGAGAAAGCAGAGATAGAAAGTAAAGGAGTGGGGGAGTAGGAGGATGCAGGACGAGAGGGAGAGAGAACTGATTACATTGGAGAAAGCAAAAGAGGTGTACGGGCACAGTTGAACAAGGAGAGAGAGAGAGAGAGAGAGAGAAGATAGAGAGAGAGAGAGAGAGAGAGAGAGAGAGAGAGAAACAGACGGGAAGGTGGGGGAGTAAATGCAGCTTGCCTTCCCTGTGTCCCAAAATCCCAGTCAGGTCCACGGGCAGGCGGAAGAATTGGACCTGAATCAACAAATGGACACAGAGAAACTGGATATAGTCCGGCTACGAGGAGAAAATAAAGGAGAAGAAAGCGTGCGGCTTCGTGTTCTTTAATGTCTCCATCATATCCTGCTGTGAGGGAGCCACAGGACGGGGAGAGAGAGAGAGAGAGAGAGAGAGAGAGAGAGAGAGAGAGAGAGAGAGAGAGAGAGAGAGAGAGAGAGAAAACAGCGGACTTTGCCTGCACCCTTGGATGCCAAGGAGCTGTGAGCTAGAATCGAGTGGACTGTGGGACCTGCTTTGACTGAATGCATATGCACAGTAAGTATTTGGAAATGCAAACGTCAGAACGTGTGCGTGTCTGTGTGAACATGAAGTGGGAGAACACCAGAGGGCAAGAACACAATGCAAATACAGTTGGGGCTCCGATGTCTGTTGTATTGTAATGTGCGTGAGCATCACTGAGCGGGTTTTTGGATTTATCCAACTCGCTCAGACTTGACTCTGTGTGTGTGTGTGTGTGTGTCAGTGCCGGTGTGTGCGTGAGCTGATAATAGCAGTCCCATTGGTATTCAGCGGAGGGAGCTCCAGCATCTCTCTGCGCTTTTCCCCCTGGATGGGATCACAGAGCAGGGATTGTACTCGCCTGTGGAGAGCCCCGCTGAAATGGGTGAGTGTCCATCCTTTTCCTTCTCCCTTTTTTCTCTCTCTCTCTCTTTTTGCTTTCTTCACCTTCTGTGTTGGTCTCCGGCTGGCTGTGACTTTGCGCTTTCTTGGTTATGTTTGCACTTCTGATGGGATTTCCCCCCCTTCTTCATTTCCTCACATCTTCAGTGTTATCTCACCCACTCACTCTATCCAGCACACAACTCCCTCAAACCTCCCCCACCCATCCCCACCTGTTTCCACTCTATCCCCCGTGTCTCCCAATGCACCCCCACCCCCACAGTGGAGAGCTAACCAGGCCTGTCAGGTTTGATGGATTTGGAAGAAATCTGAATGGCTCACCTCAATTTGTTGATCTCTCTCCCACTTCCACTCACACACACACTCACTTCCCTTTTCCAGTGCTCCCCTGGTCTCCTTTCTTTATTCTCTTTGAATTCAGATGCACCAAAGGTGTCGAGCCTTTCTTCCTGGCTCAGGCAGCGAATGGGGATGCGGTGCATGTGCGTGAGCGGTACTATCCTATTTCTGTGTTCGTGTCAGTCATGTTGAAAACGTGTCATGTGTCAGCGTGCAGGTTTGGGTTATGCAGCAGATCAATGTGTTTAATTGCTGCAGGCATCACAGCTGTGACACATACGCACACATGTGCACTCACTGTTACTGTGCTCTTGTGTCTTTTGCACTCCTTGCTGGCATACCTTCTGTGGAGCAATTCAAACCCGCCTACATGTTTTCACACCCGTGACACAATAAACATGCTAATGCATCTTACCAAGGATGCGTTTGTGGACACGATGTCCTGAGCAAAGCACACACACACACAGTCTAATATCAAATGGTCCTTGATATGATATGGTATGATATGAGCATCGTATCGATCTTCACCAGGGTATTGACCAGATGTGATACATTGTATAGCCCTCAGTGATTCACTTTATATTGACATCATCTCAGTGGACTGTGGAAGAAGGAAGACGTCACCCCTCCTAGTTAATGATTTCTTTTTCACATAAGAGCAGACATTATGGCTCTGAATTCAGAATTCGTAAAGGAACACACACACACTTTCTCTATACTGTGTGGAAATCAGAAGGTATTCAAGCTGCGTGGTGTTTGATGAGATCAGGCTTTCATATATTCAACAGGTACAAACTGTTGAATAGTAACAGCCACAACTACCTGTTGAGCCACTAAGATTTAGCATCCTGTAGCTTTTTATGCAGTCTACTTGATTAAAGGCAGAATGGTTGAATTTATGAGTTTTAAAATAGAAACTCTGCACGTGTGATCTTAGGCCAACATTATTTTTCCTCTTGTCGCCTGCAAACATACCTGTTCATCTGAAATACTGTTAATTTGTCAGTCAGGTAGTGATACACAAATGTGACAGCAGCTGTCATGGAAGGGAAAATGAACTGCAACTTTATCTAAATATGATTCCCACAGGTACTAATTTTATGTGGTGTTTGAAAATGTTGACAACTTTACACTTGACTACTAAATCTAAAATTGAGTTTGTGAGTTTGAATTATCACACACAAGCATTTTCTAGGATTTGGAAATGAAAGAATCTGACAAACAAGATACTTATAACCTCAACCCCACCTGCTCCTATTCAATTAAAATTTATTTCATTTATATAGCGCCAAATCGCAACAAAGGTGCCTCAAGGTGCTTCAAAAAGTAAGGTCTATAGCCTTAGAGCAAGCACACAGGCGACGGTGGTAAGGAAAAACTCCCTCTGATGATTTGAGGAAGAAACCTCAAGCAGGCCAGACTCAAAGGGGTGACCCACTGCTTGGGCCATGCTACCAACACGATTAAATATACAAATATTCGCTCCTAATTTTCATCATGCATGTGATGACAGGATTATTGCATGCAACATGCCCAGACATGGCCAGCAGATGGCAGTGTGAAGCAGGTGGCAGACTGGATTAAGTTGGTGATCAGTTCACGAGATTTCAATCCGTTCACCCTCATTTTATTACCTTTTAGTGTGGAGATTTGGGTTACTGTCTTAAGATGAAGGCCTTGGACTATGTCCTCTTTATTTTGCTGCTTAAGCACTGTTATCATGAGTATAGAGTGTTATTGGCATGTCACCCTTTCAGAAAAGCCGTTTTAAGAACAGAAGGCGTAAAGTGAATGAGAGACTGGATGGACTCCAGTTCATCATAGGTTATTATTGCAGCCAAGGCTAGCACTCATTTATGTAGGGCTGAGTGGACTGGGAAGATGCAGATGAAGCATTTTGTCCAAGGACACAGATAGGTAGCCCCGGTCTATCTACGGGTACTCCAAATCCTACCTCACTGAGCCACCTGCTCTATGCTTTAAAGGCATATTAAGACTTACACCAGTGGTGTCTAAAATATTGGCCAAGAGGGTGCAGGTTTTCTTTGCAGCTACTTGACTCCAGCAAGTGATTTCACTGATTAACATCACTTTGAGCAGATGGGATGAGTTCATCAGTGAAATCACCTGCTGGAGTCAGTGGCTGCAAAGAAAAGCTGCACCCTCTTGGCCAGTACTTTGGACACCACTGATTTACACATTTTATACCAGATAAGGGAAAAAACAAGTAACTTGTCATTTTGACTTTTAGCATCTGCTCAGTCACAATAGCATGATAGAAATGGATTCCATTTACCATTTAGCATTAGATAAAAGTGCCATCAAGGTAAAAAGCAAAGGGAGTCCTTTGTGCTCCTTAAGTGTCTGTCAAGGTATTGAACCATCGCTATGAGCCTGGACTGTGGGCCTCCACCTGCCTCAGGCACATTCACCCCGTCAGTGCACGCTTCCCGTTGTGTTACACCTCGGAAACTGGATTTTGATACAAAGCTCTCAGAACTGAAGGAAGCATGAGTGGTGTAGATAGAAAATTGGATAGGGAGTGGAAGAGAATGTTTCAAGATGGTATTAATGGGCGAGAGAGAGAGAGAGAGAGAGAGAGAGAGAGAGAGAGAGAGAGAGAGAGTAAGAGATCATATAGCAGGAAGGAGAAAACAAGCAGCAAAGTCAGAGGAAGAGTGACAAGGACGTCACAGACAGCAGGGCAACATGCAGTGCGGGGAGTGACGAGGAGGAGAATGACGTGCGTGATAAAGGAGAGTGACACAAATGTCACCATGCTAACCTTTAATGCACTCTCTCTCTGTGTCCTATTCCTCTCTTCTTTTTCTTGTTGTAGATGGGCAGCCTTGCAGAAAAGGGCACCAAATAGACAAAATGGACACTAACAGACACCCTCCAGCAACAAGCGCTCCACACCTGAGAACCGTCACCTCATCCAGCCGTTGGCGAGAACCGCCCCAGCACGGGGCCAGTCAGCAGAGTTGAGGCTGGACAATTCACAGCGGGTCTCCAAAAAGAGGAAATACATAAACGTAGCAGGCAACAAGCCTCAGAGGAGTCCAATTACAACAACACAACCCCGCTTTAGATCATTTGACTGAGGTTCTTGGACTTTGTCAGAAATTAAATAGTCAAAAGTGATGCTTGAGCAGTGGTATGGAGCTTTTGGACATGTCCGGATTTATCGACCAGTTATCCTCCTGAGATTACGACATTTTTGTGCACACTTCAGACCTGGGCCACTTTTCCAGATTGACTTGTGGGCAAAAGCGAGTAATTGAAAATTTGCCCTGGAGACGCTCACTGTTCTGATTTGTTGAGGGTTTGGAACACTTCTGTTTTTTTTTTTTGAAGGAGCACTCTCACAATCCTTCCTTTATCCCACTTTCCTTCCGTTCTTTTCCACTGTCTTCGTGCACGTTGCAGAGAAATATTATGAAGCACATCCATTCTTCTTCATCCGCTGTCAGTGACTGGGAGAGAGGACGGACAGACTGTCCAGAATAGATAAGTGAGACAACTGGCACCGAGAAGAAATCGGCAAAAAAGGGGAAAAAAGAAGAAGGAAGTAATGCAGCAGAAAATAGAAGGAAGCAGGTAGAGAAAGGAGACGAGACGACAGAAGAAGAAAAGCAGAATTAACTAGGATTGTTAAAAATCCTCTTGTAGTCTCGTTCTCATTTATCTGCGCCAGGTTGGCGGGTAGTTAACACAATGGACAGGGAGGAGTGTGGATTTGCACAAGGGGGTACACTTGAGTAGGAGTGCAGGGTTAGACCCAGTGCCGGCCTGGACCGTGGTTGGCAGAGAGAGATCTAAAGCCGGTCAGACAGACAGACAGACAGACAGACAGGTGCACAGTCCAAGTGTCAGACAGAAGGCAGGGCAGACGTTTAGCAGGGTGTTACCAGTCTGTGCAGTGTGCAAAAAGAACAGGGAATCAGGCAAAGAAACATCTCTGTGCTTGTAGTCTGGGAATCTCTCTTCTGCATCCACTTCTGTGGCAAAATAAATAAATAATTCAATCAATAAAAAGTGGAGAGGGAGGGGCAGATTAACAGAGATAGAGAGCAGGTGTCAGAAACCCTCCCCTTCATCTGCTTGTCATTTAGACCTTTATGTTGTGTTGTCGTTCTTTTATTTATTTATTCATTTAATTTTATATTGACATTCCTTGTAGGGCCAGTGTGGTTCCGAGGAAAACAAGAGGAAGCCTGTAGAGGAAAAGAAATAAGGAAGGAAGGAGGAGCCTGTTTCTGATTCACTCATTTTTTTCAACTCTTTCTTCTTCTTTTTTTTAATAAGACAGAGTTGTGTTATTTCTGCTGCTTTTTTTGAAAAGTAAGACATAAAAAGAGGAAAGCAGCCGTCCAATCAATCCCTCATTTTCTTTGCACAGAGTATTGAGCCTCTTTTGTCAATACTTGATTTTTCTTGCCTCCTTTTAAAGGATTATTTTGTGTATGTGAGTGTAGACACCGGATCCTCCACATGCCGTCTGTTTGTCCTCACCTTTAATGACGCTCTGACTCCCCCAAGGCCTCTCCCCCGTCTAAACCCTCTGGTCTCTGATCTCAATGCCCATGTTGACTCACTACTACATGACACGCCGCAGAGCTTCTGATACTGCCTGATTCATTCTGTAAGTAGGACTTCATTACTCTGTGTGTTTGTGTGTGGGCATGGTGACATGTAATGTGTCATTAGCATGTGTTCAGCTTGTGTGTGTTCCAGCAATTGGTGGCTTTTATGATGCCCCTACAGGGGGTTTGTATTCTTATGCTGCTTCATCTCCAGACAGTCTGAATGTCTGTCTGTCTGTGTGTGTGTTTGCCCAAAGAAAGACATTTAGATCTTACAGCTGAGCTTACAACACCATCAGAATGTCGCTAGAAAGAGGGGAAGGAGTTGCCCTTCTCTGGGGGGGTTGTGCACGCCTTACATATTGGTCCTAAGGTTAATTTGACCTAATTAGTGTGGCTGTTTTTGTTTCTCTGAGCAGTTTTTTTTTTTGTTCTTTGTCAGTGTACTTGCTTTATGGATTGTCTGGCAAAAATCAACGAGGCTGAACCAGCTAATAGGAATGACTGATTCCCAACATAGATTTTGTTGCCTCTATTTCATGTCAAATGCCCCGAGTGTTACACCCATCTGCATATCATTTCATCTTATTATTATTTATCTCTGTATATGTTGCCTTGGATTAAACAATAGGCTTAAGGCGCTTTTATGTGTATGCAAGTCTATCTGTGCATTACAAATGATGTAACCAGCACTGCCCACATAATTCCATATGTACTTTACATTAGTATGGATATTAAGCAATACATCAATATCAAAAATGGTGACAGCGGAAGAAGTCACAATTGCTATGATGCCCATCTGTGTTTGTCCTTGTCCTCTGGCTCCCTGTTGTGGCCGTTCCTGGGTTTGCTTCTTTGTTGGTTTGCTTTGGTTGCTCTGGTTGGTTTGTTGTTGGTTTGCTTTGGTTCTCTGTTGCCACTGTTTTTCTTCCTGTTTTATTTTGGTGGTCACAGTTTCCTTGTGTGTTTTGGTGAACTTTCTTCCTGTGTCTCTTCAGCTGTTTTCAATTAGTGTTTACCTTCACCTGTCTCCCATTTGTGTGATTGCCTTTAGTGTGTATTTATACCTCTGGTTCCTTGTGTGTGGCCTGAATGTTGTGCTCTTTGGTGGGCAGCCCGCTTCTTGCTGTTGTTTCGAGTGGTTTCCTGGGTGTGACTTCTTGTTGCTTGACCCTTGTTTCTCAGTGAGAGTTTTTGATTTTGCTTGATGTTTTGGACACTTTTACCTATTGATTGCTTCTCATGTTTTTGGACTTTGTGTGAAATCCTGACTTTTCTCCTGCCAATCCCTCTTGGACACTGTGCCAGTTTTGGACTGATTCATTATCATATCGACCTTTGACCTTTGCCTCCTGAGTCATTAAAGCCTGTATTTTTGCATTTTCATGTATGATCTCTGTGTTGGGGGCTCAGCCATCCTCCATACATGAAAATCAATAATAATAATAACAAAATTTGATTTTCAATCAATCAATCAATCAATCAATCAATCAACTTTTTTCTTGTATAGCGCCAAATCACAACAAACAGTTGCCCCAAGGCGCTCCACATTGCAAGGCAAGGCCATACAATAATTATGAAACACAGTCTACGTCTAAAGCAACATAACCAAGGGATGGTCCAGGGTCACCCGATCCAGCCCTAACTATAAGCCTTAGCGAAAAGGAAAGTTTTAAGCCTAATCTTAAAAGTAGAGAGGGTATCTGTCTCCCTGATCTGAATTGGGAGCTGGTTCCACAGGAGAGGAGCCTGAAAGCTGAAGGCTCTGCCTCCCATTCTACTCTTACAAACCCTAGGAACTATAAGTAAGCCCGCAGTCTGAGAGCGAAGCGCTCTAATGGGGTAATATGGTACTACGAGGTCCCTAAGATAAGATGGGACCTGATTATTCAAAACCTTATAAGTAAGAAGAAGAATTTTAAATTCTATTCTAGCATTAACAGGAAGCCAATGAAGGGAGGCCAACACGGGTGAGATATGCTCTCTCCTGCTAGTCCCCGTCAGTACTCTAGCTGCAGCATTCTGAACCAACTGAAGGCTTTTTAGGGAACTTTTAGGACAACCTGATAATAATGAATTACAATAGTCCAGCCTAGAGGAAATAAATGCATGAATTAGTTTTTCAGCATCACTCTGAGACAAGACCTTTCTGATTTTAGAGATATTGCGTAAATGCAAAAAGGCAGTCCTACATATTTGTTTAATATGCGCTTTGAATGACATATCCTGATCAAAAATAACTCCAAGATTTCTCACAGTATTACTAGAGATCAGGGAAATGCCATCCAGAGTAACGATCTGGTTAGACACCATGCTTCTAAGATTTGTGGGGCCAAGTACAATAACTTCAGTTTTATCTGAGTTTAAAAGCAGGAAATTAGAGGTCATCCATGTCTTTATGTCTGTAAGACAATCCTGCAGTTTAGCTAATTGGTGCGTATCCTCTGGCTTCATGGATAGATAAAGCTGGGTATCATCTGCGTAACAATGAAAATTTAAGCAATACCGTCTAATAATACTGCCCAAGGGAAGCATGTATAAAGTGAATAAAATTGGTCCTAGCACAGAACCTTGTGGAACTCCATAATTAACTTTAGTCTGTGAAGAAGATTCCCCATTTACATGAACAAACTGTAATCTATTAGACAAATATGATTCAAACCACCGCAGCGCAATGCCTTTAATACCTATGACATGCTCTAATCTCTGTAATAAAATTTTATGGTCAACAGTATCAAAAGCAGCACTGAGGTCCAACAGAACAAGCACAGAGATAAGTCCACTGTCCGAAGCCATAAGAAGATCATTTGTAACCTTCACTAATGCTGTTTCTGTACTATGATGAATTCTAAAACCTGACTGAAACTCTTCAAATAGACCATTCCTCTGCAGGTGATCAGTTAGCTGTTTTACAACTACCCTCTCAAGAATCTTTGAGAGAAAAGGAAGGTTGGAGATTGGCCTATAATTAGCTAAGATAGCTGGGTCAAGTGATGGCTTTTTAAGTAATGGTTTAATTACTGCCACCTTAAAGGCCTGTGGTACATAACCAACTAACAAAGATAGATTGATCATATTTAAGATTGAAGCATTAAATAATGGTAGGACTTCCTTGAGCAGCCTGGCAGGAATGGGGTCTAATAAGCATGTTGATGGTTTGGATGAAGTAACTAATGAAAATAACTCAGACAGAACAATCGGAGAGAAAGAGTCTAACCAAATACCGGCATCACTGAAAGCAGCCAAAGATAACGATACATCTTTGGGATGGTTATGAGTAATTTTTTCTCTAATAGTCAAAATTTTGTTAGCAAAGAAAGTCATGAAGTCATTACTAGTTAAAGTTAATGGAATACTCAGCTCAATAGAGCTCTGACTCTTTGTCAGCCTGGCTACAGTGCTGAAAAGAAACCTGGGGTTGTTCTTATTTTCTTCAATTAGTGATGAGTAGAAAGATGTCCTAGCTTCACGAAGGGCTTTCTTATAGAGCAACAAATTCTTTTTCCAGGCTAAGTGAAGATCTTCTAAATTAGTGAGACGCCATTTCCTCTCCAACTTACGGGTTATCTGCTTTAAGCTACGAGTTTGTGAGTTATACCACGGAGTCAGACACTTCTGATTTAAAGCTCTCTTTTTCAGAGGAGCTACAGCATCCAAAGTTGTCTTCAATGAGGATGTAAAACTATTGACAAGATACTCTAACTCCCTTACAGAGTTTAGGTAGCTACTCTGCTCTGTGTTGGTATATGACATTAGAGAACATAAAGAAGGAATCATATCCTTAAACCTAGTTACAGCACTTTCTGAAAGACTTCTAGTGTAATGAAACTTATTCCCCACTGCAGGGTAGTCCATCAGGGTAAATGTAAATGTTATTAAAAAATGATCAGACAAAAGGGAGTTTTCAGGGAATACTGTTAAGTCTTCTATTTCCATACCATAAGTCAGAACAAGATCTAAAATATGATTAAAGTGGTGGGTGGACTCATTTACTTTTTGAGCAAAGCCGATAGAGTCTAATAATTTTCAGATTTGTAATAGTTAAAATTACATAGTAATCCTAATAAGTGGTATTGTAGACTATTATTATCTGACCGAGTTTAATGCTGTACCTGCAACCTGATCCCGGCTAAGTGGTTGAAGATGAGTAAGTGAGTTTAATCCTGTGTGTGTGTATGTGTGTGTGTATGTACAACCCTTGGCAAAAATTATGGAATCACCGGCCTCGGAGGATGTTCATTCAGTTGTTTAATTTTGTAGAAAAAAAGCAGATCACAGACATGACACAAAACTAAAGTCATTTCAAATGGCAACTTTCTGGCTTTAAGAAACACTATAAGAAATCGGGAAAAAAAATTGTGGCAGGCAGTAACGGTTACTTTTTTAGACCAAGCAGAGGGGAAAAAAATATGGAATCACTCAATTCTGAGGAAAAAATTATGGAATCATGAAAAACAAAAGAACGCTCCAACACATCACTAGTATTTTGTTGCATCACCTCTGGCTTTTATAACAGCTTGCAGTCTCTGAGGCATGGACGTAATGAGTGACAAACAGTACTCTTCATCAAGCTGGCTCCAACTTTCTCTGATTGTTGTTGCCAGATCAGCTTTGCAGGTTGGAGCCTTGTCATTGACCATTTTCTTCAACTTCCACCAAAGATTTTCAATTGGATTAAGATCCGGACTATTTGCAGGCCATGACATTGACCCTATGTGTCTTTTTGCAAGGAAAATTTACAGGGTGATTCCATAATTTATTCCTCAGAATTGAGTGAGTCCATATTTTTTTTCCCTCTGCTTGGTCTAAAAAAGTAACCGTTACTGACTGCCACATTTTTTTTCTTGATTTCTTATAGTGTTTCTTAAAGCCAGAACGTTGCCATTTGAAATGACTTTAGTTTTGTGTCATGTCTGTGATCTGCTTTTTTTCTACAAAATTAAACAACTGAATGTACATCCTTCGAGACTGGTGATTCCATAATTTTTGCCAGGGGTGTATATGTGTGTATATATACGAGGTCTGTTAGAAAAGTATCCGACCTTTTTATTTTTTTCAAAAACCATATGGATTTGAATCACGTGTGATTGCATCAGCCAAGCTTGAACCTTCGTGCGCATGCGTGAGTTTTCTCACGCCCGTCGGTTGCGTCACTCGCCTGTGAGCAGGCTTTGTGTGAGCAGTGGTCCACCCCTCTCGTCGGATTTTTATTGCGAATAAATGTCTGAACGATTTGGAGCTTTGCTGCATCAATTTTTTCCAGAAACTGTGAGAGATCTCCAGGTGGTAACCATTCGGAAAATTGAAATGGCTTTGAGGGACGATTTTATGGGGATTACACAGATTAAGGAGTGCTCCAGCCGGTTTAAAGACCGCCCACAGCTGCTGAGAGCGTGCCGCGCTCCGAGCGCCGATCGACAGGCTGAAACCCTGCTGAAACAACCAGATCATTTCCAACGTGAAGGCTTTTTTGATCCGGGACGTCGTCTGACTTGCACAAAAATAGCAGGAGACGTTGACATCAGTACTTTTTCGGCACATTCCACTATTACAGGAGTTTTTTTCATGGAAAGAAAAGCGGACAGATGCGCCACCGTGCTGCTCATGGCGCGGCACAAAACCACATCTGTGTTGGTCTCACAGGACGGCTTTGAGGTGGCTTTCAGACGGCTGTCGGTGGGTTTTCAGTCGTGTGATTAACCGAGAAATTGTGGATGAGCCTGGACATGCCAGAACATGTCCTGTGAGGCTTCATCAAGGCTTTGCTTTGCGGCATGCGGCTCCACCGCGATGCGCAGAATTCCTCCACTCCTCTTTCCATGACAAAAACTCCTGTAACAGTGGAATGTGCCATTCATTTCCAAACTGGACGCTGTGTTTTATTTGGGACGTCCTCTGACTAGCACAGGAATTGCGGAAGACGTGGACATCAGCACTTTTTCGGCACATTGAGACAGACGTGCGGAGGAATTCCACGCATCGCAGTGGAGCCGCATGGTGCAAAGCAACGCCGTGATGAAGCCTCACAGGACATGTTCTGGCATGTCCAGGCTCATCCACAATTTCTCGGTTAGTCACACGACTGAAAACCCACCGACAGCCATCTGAAAGCCATCTCAAAGCCGTCCTGTGAGACCACCACGGAGGTGGTTTTGTGCCGCGCTATGAGCAGCACGGTGGCGCATCCGTCCGCTTTTCTTTCCATGAAAAAAACTCCTGTAACAGTGGAATGTGCCGAAAAAGTACTGATGTCCACATCTCCTGCCATTTTTGTGTAAGTCAGACGACGTCCCGGATCAACAAAGCCTTCACGTTGGAAATGATCTGGTTGTTTCAGCGGGGTTTGAGCCTGTTGATCGGTGCTCGGAGCGCGGCGCGCTCTCAGCAGCTGTGGGTGGTCTTTAAACCGGCTGGAGCACTCCTTAATCTGTGTAATCCCCATAAAAATCGTCCCTCAAAGCCATTTGAATTTTCCGAATGGTTACCACCTGGAGGTCTCTCACAGTTTCTGGAAAAAATTGATGCAGCAAAGCTCCAAATCGTTCAGACATTTATTCGCAATAAAAATCCGACGAGAGGGGTGGACCACTGCTCACACAAAGCCTGCTCAGAGGCGAATGACGCAACCGACAGGCTTGAAAAAACTCGCACATGAAGGTTCAAGCTTGGCTGATGCAATCACACCTGATTCAAATCCATATGGTTTTTGAAAAAAATAAAAAGGTCGGATACTTTTCTAACAGACCTCCTGTATATATATATATATATATATATATATATATATATATATATATATATATATATATATATATATATATATATATATATGAGTGTGTGTATATATGTATGTGTGTGTGTTTATTTCTCAAATTTAATTTCTCCATTCTGTTTCTGAATGCATCAGAACAACCGTTTACTTTTTACTCTTTGAACAGGCTTTTTCTTAAAATCAGTAACGATTTTCAACAGTGAAACAACTGTCTCATGCATTATTGCAGTGTCACTCATAAAGCTCTGATAAAAATAGCACATGGATGATAATGAAGACAAAAAGACACACAATAAACAACTGATAAATAAATGGCAGTGGCACCTCTGTAAGGACAAACAAGAAACACAATAGATTTTAGTTAACATCCTCCACTGAATTACATACAGAATAACTGAATATTCGGATCAGTTGTAACTAAACAGTTCGAGCGGGCGCTCCGGTCTAAGTCTAAAACAGTGTTTTATTCATCAATCTCCACTATAAATGTCCTTTCCTGGCAAGTGTTTCTCAAATGAAACACTCTGGTGCTTCTTTCCTGAGTAAAAAGTGCATTTCACTCACGCATGGGGACACAGCGCCATAGTGGCAGCAGCAGGTATTACATCAGTCCAATGGTGAAATTAATCATAGGTTTTAACAATGTACATTTTCCACAGGTACCGATTTTTTCACCTGGTAACATATATACTTAATATTATTTTGGTGTGGATTAAATTTGTAATTTTGGGTGATTCCCAGATGATTTTGAGATTTCAAAGTGGGCCTCAGTGTTATGTTTGGGAATGGTTCCTTTTGGTTTTGTGTTAGGGTTTAATTTTTCTAAAATTCATGCAAACTTTGGAAATGTAAACAATATTTTTGCTTCCAGACAAAGTCCTTGTGCACTTTCAGAATTCTGTATTAACAGACATTTGATATGGTCACGGTCCAAATCTGGAAAGTTTCTGATTCACACACTGCGTGAAACATCTTCTGCAGAAAAGACAAACATGAAGGCAGCAGTGTAGACAAATGTGGTCTGTGAGGCCATTAAATACTTCATGACAAGTGGACAGAGAACTCTTTTTAAAATGATCTTTATTTCACCAAATATTGTTAAGTGTCTTTTTGCCTCGGGTCATTTCTCCATTGAACTATATGCAAATAAAACAAATGCAGACAAAAGGCTCCTTTCATATCCTTATTTAATGTTGAACATAAATGGGGCCCCTTACAAAGCTTCTGCAATGTTCTGCATATTACTAAGCCCATCTATCTCTGCGGACGCATGCACAGTATTATACACTCCCGCAGTCACAGGTCTTGCACTGGGAGACGCTCAATCAAGATAGTCCCTTCAAACGGACCAATGAACTGTGAATAACGCCATTACACACACTCCCAGCTTATAAGGATGGAAAGATTGGAAGGGTGGGTGACAGAGTGATCTTGTTCTATCTCTGGAATGTTTTTCTCTCAGAGAGGAATGATGAGACCCAAAAAATGTGAGACAGAAAGCAACACAGAGTAAGATGTGTGTGTGTGAGAGAGAGAGAGAGGGTCTGGCGAGAACACAGAGCAGGAAAAGACCTCTGCTCCATGGGAGCGCTCTGATGGACTTAGCGAGGCCTTGCCTTGTTCACACTCATGGACAGTCTCACAATGTTAAGATTACTAAATAAGGCGATTACGGCAGCTGCACACTGATAACCTGCTGTGGATGATCCCATTTTTCACTGTCAGAAAACCCAGAGAAGAGCATAGCAGTGGGGTACGGTGGCATCAAAGGTGTGACTATGCCAAAGTCATTATTCTGTCACAAGTGCTTCACAACATGGCTCCTCTACTTAGCAGGAAGCAAAAGTAGAAAGTTGGTCTGACTTTTCACACGACAAGTGATTGTAACAAGTGCAAATCCATAATGCAAGCGCATGTTCTTATCATTTGCCCTCTCCTCTGCCACGGGGATGTTGTAAAGTACTATTCGATTATGTGACTTCAAGCTTGACCCGTCTTATCTTTTTTTCAGGTAATACACGACTGATAACCACGAAGAGACTAAAAGATATTTAGCACATAGGGAAGCCTTCCAGATGCAGTCATATATTATGTGGCTGCTCATGTGTAAGCATAAGGCATGCCCTCACACTGAGATCTCAGTGAATGTCTGCCCCTTATCTCAAAGTTTTAGTGTGTGTGCTCTACGGAGGAGATTTGTTTCATGTTGCTGTGCTTGACAGTTTTGACACCTGCTTCTGCCACACTGACCTTGTAGCTTAAAGTGCAATAAAAGCTGAATTCTCAGGCTATGTTGCACATTATTATGCTGTGGTAGCTGATAAATGGTCTGCCATTTTTCAACAGAGGGGGGAAACAAGCATGCAGTTCTCCAGTTTTGCTCAGTGGACATAGAACACAACTTTATGAAACTTAAAGCTGAAGCTGAGTGATGATGTTGCTGGACAAAAGTGTTTGGTGATGGCAATATCTTTGCAGAATAAAGTTCCAAATTTTAGGGTCCTGGTGCTCCCTGTCTCACTGTACGGTTGAGTCTTGGACACTAACCAGAGACCTAAGGTGACAACTGCATGTCTTTGGCATTAGTTTTCTTTGGAGGATCCTTGGGTACCAGTGGAATGCCTTTGTGTCATATGACTTGGGAAGACTCAGATGCAGAGTATTGCTTGCACTGTCAAGGAGGATCAGCTATGACATTTTGACCATGTGGCACATCACCTATAAGCAAGTATCTACTATGAACAACAGGTTTTTTGTCATGTCCCACAGCAGGCTGTACTCAAGGTTCTTGAAATGAAGCAATATCTCCACCTGGTGGACATATACCATTTATGCAGGTACAATAGAATTTCACCAAGAGCTCTAGTTTCACTATACATGATCCAGATGATCCATGATGTACATTATTTATTATTATTTTAATATTGCGTGATCATTTGCAACTATTTGTGTGGTATTCTACTGGCCAGTACACTTACAAAGAAAATATTATTATTGTGGAATAAAAAATATGGGTCACATATTCACTTTGGTTGAGAATGATTTTGTATTGACAGAGCTCCAGGAAAAAAAAGTGGTACTGATTTTTCTGGACTATATAGCATGTCGCACTGTATTATTAATCGCATCTGTCCAAAATGCATCATGAAGAGGAAAATATAAGGTACACTGGGTTTTAAGATGTATTTATTTTTAAAGTGTGGTGCTGTTGCTTCATGTAGCACAAAGCAAAATTAATTTAATCAACACTTTTTTATGCAACCCTTTCTTCAGTGGTGGTCAGCATTTATCATTTCTTTAATTATGCTGCACTGCAGCACAAATTGATACAAGCAGAGGTACCGGTCTTCTCCCGGGTGAAGAGCAGGTACATCCAGAAATTGCATGCATATGTTTATATATATATATATAAGCACACTGTTAAGCTGAAAAAAGAGAATATTTGAACTGACTTAAATTAATTGTTTCAACTGGTAACATCTAAATGAATTAAGTTGTTTGTAAGTTAACTTACAAACTTAAGTTCAAACAGCTTAATTAATTCAGCTGTTACTAATTGAAGCAACATATTAAGTTGAATCTTTTTTCAGTGTAGATTCAACACATCAATGTTGTGGCTTTGGGTTATAAATAAACTACAGCACTCACAGATGGCTTGTGAGTTATGTAAGCTTGTGCTGCTATGTAAGTGTTACAATATGTATTCATTGTACTTTTTGGATTATTTTATTTTTATTTTTTATTTTATTGGTTAATGTTCTGCCCTGCAAACCGATCCCAGATAAGTGGCTGAAGATGTACGTTCTGTATTCTACACACTCTGATACAGTAGGTGCAGTATGCACTTCTCTAAAGCTGGTTTGCAAGTTGCCGATAAACACAAAGAAGTAGTGGTTTTATTTTTGTTATGAATTCATAAGTGTTAAGTTTATTTTCAGACTGTGGCTGACAGAAAAGATTGTCTGGCATTGATTTCTGCTTTCTGATAAAAGAGCAGACATGATGTTCACCTATAAATAAATAAATAAATGTCACTATTGCTTATGTTAAAGAATCCTCTTTTGTTGAATTTAGTGTTAGTTAAGTCAGTTGCTTAAGGTTAACGCAACAACGTTTCATTGAATCGATACAACCTTCCTAAATAAAAGGCATTACACGCAGCTCTCAGAATATTTGTATCTTAGGAGCTACTGTATGTAACACAGTTTTGTGGAACCACTTGACATCATTTTTTAAAAATTAAATCCAAGAAAATATTTTTTTGAGCAACCAACTGGCAACCATAGTGACGTTTTGCAGTTGGGAAAATGTTAGCCACACCGAAACAATCATGGCGGAAAAAATGAAGCCTTAGACAATGGCACAAAATTTAACTCAAAGTACTTAATCCAGAAGGCCATGATAATAATCCATTCCTTGGCAGTTTGGCAGTGATTGGACCCATTTAAGCAGAGCTGTTGGTGGAATAACGCCGGGCAGCAACTAACATTGGTACAAACAACACAAATTCTCAGTAGGAATTTGTCATTTTTACCTGAGGCCAAAATATGGCCATCAGGCATTGTGAAAAGTTTGCATCTGTCTGTCTGTCTATCAGTCTGTCTGTGCTCAGCACAAGTCCTATTACTGGCAGGATCTCCAAATTCATATGGAACATTAGTGGGACAAGTTTAAATATGGGTAAGCTTGACCTATTCTAAGGGGTCAAAAGGTCACAATCTTTCCACACACTCTTTCACTGATTACAACCCCAATTCCAATGAAGTTGGGATGTTGTGTAAAATGTAAATAAAAACAGAATACAGTGATTTGCAAATCCTCTTCAACTTATATTCAATTGAATACACCACAAAGACAAGATATTTAATGTTCAAACTGATGAGCTTTATTGTTTTGTGCAAATATTTGCTCATTTTGAAATGGATGCCTGCAAAACGTTTCAAAAAAAGGTGGGACAGTTGCAACAAAAGACTGGGAAAGTTGATGAATCCTCAAAGAACACCTGTTTGGAACAATCCACAGGTGAACAGGTTAATTGGAAACAGGTGAGTGTCATGATTGGGTATAAAAGGATCATCCCCAAAAGGCTCAGCTGTTCACAAGCAAAGATGGGGCGACGATCACCACTTTGTGAACAACTGTGTGAAAAAATAGTTCAACAGTTTGAACGTTGTTTCTCAATGTTCAACTGTAAGGAATTTAGGGATTCCATCATCTACAGTCCATAATATAATCAGAAGATTCAGAGAATCTTTCTACATGTAAGCGGCAAGGCTGAAAATCAACACTGAATGCTTATGACCTTCGATTACTCAGATGGCACTGCATTAATCAATCAATCAATCAATTTTTTTTATATAGCGCCAAATCACAACAAACAGTTGCCCCAAGGCGCTTTATATTGTAAGGCAAGGCCATACAATAATTACGTAAAACCCCAACGGTCAAAACGACCCCCTGTGAGCAAGCACTTGGCTACAGTGGGAAGGAAAAACTCCCTTTTAACAGGAAGAAACCTCCAGCAGAACCAGGCTCAGGGAGGGGCAGTCTTCTGCTGGGACTGGTTGGGGCTGAGGGAGAGAACCAGGAAAAAGACATGCTGTGGAGGGGAGCAGAGATCGATCACTAATGATTAAATGCAGAGTGGTGCATACAGAGCAAAAAGAGAAAGAAACTCAGTGCATCATGGGAACCCCCCAGCAGTCTACGTCTATAGCAGCATAACTAAGGGATGGTTCAGGGTCACCTGATCCAGCCCTAACTATAAGCTTTAGCAAAAAGGAAAGTTTTAAGCCTAATCTTAAAAGTAGAGAGGGTGTCTGTCTCCCTGATCTGAATTGGGAGCTGGTTCCACAGGAGAGGAGCCTGAAAGCTGAAGGCTCTGCCTCCCATTCTACTCTTACAAACCCTAGGAACTACAAGTAAGCCTGCAGTCTGAGAGCGAAGCGCTCTATTGGGGTGATATGGTACTACGAGGTCCCTAAGATAAGATGGGACCTGATTATTCAAAACCTTATAAGTAAGAAGAAGAATTTTAAATTCTATTCTAGAATTAACAGGAAGCCAATGAAGAGAGGCCAATATGGGTGAGATATGCTCTCTCCTTCTAGTCCCCGTCAGTACTCTAGCTGCAGCATTTTGAATTAACTGAAGGCTTTTTAGGGAACTTTTAGGACAACCTGATAATAATGAATTACAATAGTCCAGCCTAGAGGAAATAAATGCATGAATTAGTTTTTCAGCATCACTCTGAGACAAGACCTTTCTGATTTTAGAGATATTGCGTAAATGCAAAAAAGCAGTCCTACATATTTGTTTAATATGCGCTTTGAATGACATATCCTGATCAAAAATACTCCAAGATTTCTCACAGTATTACTAGAGGTCAGGGTAATGCCATCCAGAGTAAGGATCTGGTTAGACACCATGTTTCTAAGATTTGTGGGGCCAAGTACAATAACTTCAGTTTTATCTGAGTTTAAAAGCAGGAAATTAGAGGTCATCCATGTCTTTATGTCTGTAAGACAATCCTGCAGTTTAGCTAATTGGTGTGTGTCCTCTGGCTTCATGGATAGATAAAGCTGGGTATCATCTGCGTAACAATGAAAATTTAAGCAATACCGTCTAATAATACTGCCTAAGGGAAGCATATATAAAGTGAATAAAATTGGTCCTAGCACAGAACCTTGTGGAACTCCATAATTAACTTTAGTCTGTGAAGAAGATTCCCCATTTACATGAACAAATTGTAATCTATTAGACAAATAAAAAACATCATTGTACATGGGCTCAGGAACACTTCAGAAAACCATTGTCAGTTAACACAGTTCATCGCTACATTTACAAGTGCAAGTTAAAACTCTACCATGCAAAGCACATGCCATACAGAAAAGCTGCCACCATCTCTGGGCCTGAGCTCATTTGAAATGGACAGATGCAAAGTGGAAAAGTGTGCTGTGGTCTGATGAGTCCACATTTGAAATTGTTTTTGGAAATCATGGACGTCGTGTCCTCCGGACAAAAGAGGAAAAAGACCATCCAGATTTTTACCAGAGCAAAGTTCAAAAGCCAGCATCTGTGATGGTATGGGGGTGTGTTAGTGCCCATGGCATGGGCAACTTACACATCTGTGATGCCACAATCAATGCTGAAAGGTACATCCAGGTTTTGGAGCAACACATGCTGCCATCCAAGCAACGTCTTTTTCAGGGACGTCCCTGCTTATTTCAGCAAGACAATGCCAAGCCACATTCTGCACGTGTTACAACAGCGTGGCTTCATAGTAAAAGACTGCGGGTACTAGACTGGCCTGCCTGCAGTCAGACCTGTCGCCCATTGAAAATGTGTGGCACATTATGAAGCGCAAAATACGACAACGGAGACCCCGGACTGTTGAACAACTGAAATCGTACATCAAGCAAGAATGGGAAAGAATTCCACATACAAAACTTCAACCATTAATGTCCTCAGTTCCCACACACTTATTGAGTGTTGTTAGAAGGAAAGGTGATGTAACACAGTGGTAAACATACCACTGTCCCAGCTTTTTTGAAATGTGTTGCAGGCATCCATTTCAAAATGAGCAAATATTTCCACAAAAACAATAAAGTTTATCAGTTTGAACATTAAATATCTTGTCTTTGTGGTGTAATCAACTGAATATAGGTTGCAGAGGATTTGCAAATCATTGTATTCTGTTTTTATTTACATTTTACACAACTTCCCAACTTCATTGGAATTGGGGTTGTACATACTCATACGGCTGAGGGTATTTTAGCATTGTGTTATATGTAATGTTATTGGAATGGAAGTGAATTTTGCTGTTGTGTTCTACTGGTGCATATTACTCTGGGCCAAAGGGGTGTCAGACAGTTCTCCACTAGTAATGCCTGGCTAATTTGAGATGTAGGAGCTTGTGTAAAACTGTAGTTTTCACTGCCTTTAGTCTTCCACTGCTTGACCACTGCTGCGACGGTTGCATTTTACTCTGCTCCTCATTGCCTAGTGGAGCATAAAAATATAGCCCTGTTTACTTAGTTCCATGTCCACTCCTGCTGGCTTCAGGCTAAATGGCCTTGGGGAAAAGGCTGATAATCTTATGTATCATACATGTGAGGAGGTGACAAAAAATGGATGTTTGGACACACATGCCCTTTCCATAATGTGGTCCTGGCTGAGCTATCTGGCTGGCTGTAAAGTAGATGCTGCTAATGGCCCCAGTTAATGGAGTCATTAAGAATCGGATTGCAAGACGATAAAAGCAATTTGTATAATGTGTGAAAGAGAAGTGTGAATCTTTGTATATGTGTACTGTTACTGTAATCAGTTTGTGTGTTTCTTATTATATACACAGTGATATTGTCCTGTATTAGCAATAGCTGAAAGGGTTTCTTTTCTATCTGTGCAATCGTGATATAGTTTAAGGCTCGTGGGATCAGTTCTGACCCAGGATTTCTGAATCAGGCAGCTGGTCAGAACGTCCCAAGTACATCGTTTCTCTGCAAGACTGCAGTGACCGTATGAGTGCTGATAAGTTTGATTTAAGGTCATTTTAAAGACCTGTCTAACAGAGGATGACAAGCCTGGCTTAAGGCATTCTGGCTCGTGTTGTGTGTTATTTTCACCATCACCGTGGCGCAGTGACTGCTCATTAAAAAGAAAAGAAATAGTCTCATTCAGGCCCTGTGGCCCATTGGTGCCGGTGCTTATCCCCAGATACCTTAGAATGAAGCAGATGAGAGTCAATGAGCCCCCTGGATGGGACACCAGTCCATCACAGGTCACTTCCCCAGCCAAGGCTGGTACCCATTTGCATTTGGGTGGACTTTAATAATGCAGAGGAAGTGTCACATCCAAGGATACAGACGGGTAGTGTGAAACATACACGAGGAATCAAACCCAGGTGTACAGTACATATATTTTAAATACAAAGTTTCTTTATATCACCACGCCAATCATATGTCCAACCTCTCCTGCAGTTAATATAGTACAGAATGTGTCATTAAAATACACTGTGGACCTTGTGTGCCCAATGGCCACTGCAGTAGTTACAAAGGCCAAACAGGAACCCTGAACACGAGATGGTTAATGGGGCTCTGGTAAAACAAGAAGTCCTCAATGACAGATCAGGCAGAGGAGGTGATGGCTTGTAGCCCAACGGCTGTGAAGGCGGATGAAGGCTGCAGCAGGTCTTCAAACCTCATTGGACCAGGATACAGATCTGTCAAGGACCATGTGTTTGTTCGCGTGCAATGACATTCCCACATTAAACAAACCCACACACAGGCATCTCTAGGAAAAGACTTGACAAAGGCATTCAACAGTGTGTTATGCCTACTTGTGTGGAAGATGTTAAGCAAAACAAACTGTCCATAGAAATTCATCAAGATCCTGAGGCTTCTCCACGATGAACACAGTTCTTGTAAATGGAACAAAAACTAAAGCTTTCAATGTTCAATCAGGAGTAAAGCAGGGCTGCATCATCACCCCTATGCTCTTCATTGTCTACATGGTAACAGTCCTAAACCTGGTCAAAGACTTCCAGTATGCCAACGACAGCAGCGTGCCATCGTTTTCTTCAGTAAATCCATGGAAACTTAGATGAAGCCTACACCAAGCTTTGTCTTCACATCAACCTGAAGAAGACACAGATGTTATATCTGCCTCCACCCAACATGGTCAATCCAAAGCTTCTTGCTGTGAAATTGCACAGACAGGTCCTAGAGAGCATGACCCACTTTCCACACCTGGGCAGCCATGTGTCATCAAATGCCGATATTGATGACGAGATCCAACACAACTCAATTGTGCAGGAACTGCCTTCAGCCAGCTTCGCACTCATGTTTTTGAGAACAGAGACATTCAACATGAGACAAAAATTCTTGCCTCCAAAGCTTTTGTCACTCCAACCATGCTGTATGATCTGAAACCTGTTTTGAGATACATGCTGGAAAAATTATGTATTTTAATATATTCTGCGCTTGATGACATCACAGAAAGGAAACTGACCTTGAACAATGCACTTTACTTTATCAAGTTTGGACAGTTGTCCTGCTGACTGTGCGATCAGTCAGTCGAAATGTTTACTTGTTTACTCTATATTTACGTTTGTTTGACTTTGGAGAGTGAAACATTTGGTCGGATGTTGTGCTGTTTACAAATAAATCTTTACCAGCCCCATGAGTAAAAGTGATTTACTGTCAGCAAGTGTCAGTCCATGTAACAAAAGATCAGGAAATAAATTTCACAGTGAAAGAACACACCATTTAATTTAATCCTTTACTAAGCAAGGAACGCTCAGAGCTAGAAAATGGGTTTTCAGCAGGGGATGTCATAGTGCAATCACTGATCAAAACCTGTCTGCAGACCCACGAGGAGGCCCAAATGAACTCACGATGCAAAATAAGGAAAATGATGCTGTTTTGAGATAGGATTGTGAAGTCATATTAAAGGAATGACTTCTGTGATGAGCAGTTTTATTCTCTATATCATCACAATGAGCACAGTTGTATTCTGTAGCCAGCAACACTCTTGTACTGACAAAAAAATCTTAATATTACTGAGTGATCTTCAAATATGCTTAAGGATCCTCAAAATTGTTTTTGACAGTTTATCCACTTAAGACTTCCGGGTTATAACCGCTTCTTCCTGAAAACTTTTCAGTCATCCAGGTAACAAGAATTCTTCTATGTTAGGTTTTAATGTTTTAAATTTCACTGCTGTTCATCCTAAAGGGCAGTGTGTCTGTGTTAAGGTTTGAGTTTTGTTTGGTTGCCTGTTTTTATTTCTTTCGTTTGGTCTGTTTGTTATTTTTTGTATTTGATTGGTTTTTGTTTGTTTATTCTCTTGCTGGGTTTTTCTGCTTGGGTCTGTCTGTCTCTGCTTCTCTTGGTTCTTGGTGATGGGTGTTTCCCTCTCTCTGGCCACGCCCTTGTTCTGGTGCTTTCCATGCACAACGGTTTCTAATTTGCTGACTGTCACCTGGGGTTATATAAGCTCACTGGGTGTGTTTGTCCCTCGTGCCTTGTGCCTTTATTCCAGCTCTGTACCTGCGATCCATAGTCCTCCCTGCCTGCTTGTGTGTACCTGACCTCCAGCTGTTGCACTGACCACATCTTTTTGCCTGATGCTTTTTGTACTGCTGATTTTCTTTGACTGCCTACTTGTGTACTGACCTCTGCAATCCACCTCAGTAAAGCCTTCTAAAAGCCGGAGCTGTTTGTTCAAGCCGTGCATTTGTGTCCAGCAGTTCCTGACCATCTGATAATGTATTAACTACAGGCATTTTGATATCTACTGGTATCACTTGTTGCTAAAGGCACAGATTAATTAAAAAAAATAATAAAAAAAAATCTGTGGCTTAGCTACTCTACATATGGAAAACCGCATTCAAATGAAATATTTTGATATTACAGTTCCGGGTAACAGAATTACATTTCCGGGTAACAGATCTTACCTGTAAGGATAATCACTGTTGCGCGGTGAGGTAATTTGTTGGTGAACAAGAGCAATCACAGATTTCTGACGTCCGCCAGTCTGGATCCGGATCACCTCCAAAATTCAGTGGAGTCTTCCATGTGCTAATATCCATCTGTGGTGCAAATTTGGTGAGAATCTGTGATGTAGTTTTGATGTAATCCTTCAACGCGTATATAAAGGAAATCTTGATCCAGAATCTGGATCTGGACAGACAACCAGACACAGACAAATAAATACCTAAATAAATGCTGATGATTTTATTATGTCCTTGGGGGATGTAATTAAGTATAAATGCTATTTTTTGAGTTTTAACCAGAACTAGGACATTTGAACATATTGCCCCTGTGCTTGACTCCACTCACTGGATCTCTGTTGGTGTGAGGGTGGATTTGAAGGTTTTGTTACTAACATCTAAAATATTGAATGGTTGTGCACGGCCTTATTTCACAGAGCTAGCTGAGTTTTATTTGTCAACACAAGCCCTTGTTTTTCAGGGTGAAGGCTTATAGTATGCTCCGAGGGTAAAGTAGAAATCGTCAAGCAGTAGACCTTTGCTTATTGTGGACCGCAATAATACCACAATGCTTGTTGAAATTAGAAAGTCACACTTGGTTGAATTGTTTAAATTGAGACATAAAACTCTCATATTTATGATTAGTAGATCACCTCAGGGGCAGCATGGTGGTTTGTGGTTAGCACTGTTGCTTTACAGCAATGATGTCATGGGACCAATTCCCATCTGTGGACTTTTTGTGTGGAGTTTGCATGTTCTCCCCGTGTTTGTGTGCAGGTGTTAATATGCTTGTCTATATGTGGCCCTATGAGAGACTGGCGTCCTGTCCAGGGTGTACCGCCCTATGACTGCTGGTATAGTCCAGTCCTACCTGTGACCCTTAATTGGAGTAAGTGGGTATAGAAAATGGATGGATTGAGATTATCTCAGTTCATTTATTTGAACTCGCTGTGTTTGTTTAATTTGGGATCTTTAATCACTGTGTCTGCTCCCTGTTTTTTAAGTCTTTAAATTGTTTGTTATTAAGCTCTCAGGCTCTGTGTTCTACCCAGTGCACAGCAGACTACAGCACAGCACAAGTGTGCTGTAGTCTGCAGATGTTGTTTTTAATGCCCAGTGACATGATCATCATATCATTCACACTCACTGGGTGTGTCGGTCCCGTAATGAAGTGTGGTTAGAATCATAGCTGGTGTTACAGGATTATTGGCAATCACAAGAAAGCGTTTGCAGCTTAGACCACCAGCATTCTTTATGTAAAGAGTGTGACACTCAGACACAGCTTACATAAATGAGTTCCTGAAGCATGCACACTCTGGATACATGAACATATCACGTGGTGGGAAAGTGTAGTGACACGGACCCACAACAGGGGGCGTAAATGAACGGACAATAGAGAGAGTTAAATTAGAACACTTTACTGTTGTGAATGTCACAACCACACACAGCAGATTACAGAATGAATACAAGTCAATTAATGAAGGTGTCGTGTGGGCAGGCTCGACGATAGGAGACGCCCGTCTGGAGATGAACCGGAACCACATGATTTCCACCGCCACCGAACCCGAAGGATACTGGAGCCGCCAAGTCCCGAAGTCCCCAGGTGGCCACCGTCTCAGCGTGTCGGATCTGGTACTGCTGGCGGAAAACAAAGACAGTCAAGTGTGGGTGTGTGTACACCCCGTAACAATAATGGTGGGAATTCCACCTCCACCTTTAACACACACTCGTGCAGCGTCTGTTTAACCACTTATCTGACGAGACGAAGGACGAAACAGTCTCGACCCACGCCGGTCTTCTGGTTGACAGCTGCAACACAATAGCTCTGGAAATCACTGAATGCTGGCAGAGAATATTACCTCTCACAGAAGTCGATGTCTCGGCGATGTGGTGGAGGTGTCATCCTGCTTTTATCCCGGGTGAGATGCAGATGATCGGTGACAGCTGTCATAGTTGATGAGTGACAGCTGTCACCTCGGCTGTTCCTGTAGGCGGCAGCGCCCTCTCGTGCCTGAAGCCCGCACTTCAGGCAGGGCGCCCTCCAGTGGTGGGCCAGCAGTACCTCCTCTTCTGGCGGCCCACACAACAACATCACCTACAATGGTCAATTTGTATGGTGCTGCATTCTGTCTGCTAAGAAGGAGCTCCCTCTCTCTCTCAAGCACGTACACACACACACACACACACACACACACACACACACACACACACACACGCACGCACACACACACACAAACACACAGCTCTTTCACTCGTAAGATATTCATTTCCTGCGGCTGCTTGTTCCAGTCAAGGGTCACAGGCGGCTGGAGCTCTCACAGCAGTCATGGGGTGTGAGATGGGGTACACCCTGGACATGATGCCAGTCTATCACAGTGCCACATATGGACAGACAAACAGATTTACATGCATGAACATGCACTTATAGTCAGTTTGGAGTCAACAGTCCACCTAACCTGCATGTCTTTGGAAGTGGAAGGAAACTGGAGCACCTGGAGGGAACCCACAAGATCATGCAAACTCCACACAGAAAGGACCCGGTGGGAAGCGATCCCACAACCTCTTGCTGTGAAGCAACAGTGCTAACCACTAAGCCACAGTGTCGCCTGTATCATATACAATGAAAGTGAATTGAAAACAACCATTAAATTAAATACAAGTAAATAAATGTAAGTGGTTTAGAGCAATGGTCTCCAAACCTGGTCCTAGAGATCAGTTGTCCTGAATGTTTTCCAATAGCCCATGCTCCACCCACAACTAGTTTACTCAACCAATCAAAAGTTGTGAAATAACAGATTTAACTAAACGGGTGTGGGCAGAGCAGGTAGAGAAGGAAAATGTACAAAAAGAGGTATTCTCTGGGACCAGGATTGGACAGCATTGGTTTAAGGTAATTGGTTACCTCAAATTGTTTGAGTTGAGCCGAGTGATCAGGTGTAATAGTTTACCTTTCTGTCCAGCTTGAGTGGGATGACCTTGGAATAAAGCCTAAAATGGTCCTCAGGACTATAGAGTTCTTGGGTGAAAGAAGTAGAAAAGCAACTGAGAATCTCAGTGTCACCTCTCATCCCTTCAGTGTCACCTCTCGTCTCTTCATTGTCACGTCTCGTCCCTTCAGTCACTGTAGCTATTCGATCATCTTTGTGTGCGGGTGTCCTACTGATGCATCGGACAGGAAATAACAGATTACGTCTCCGCTTTTTATTTTAAATGCTGACACCAACATAAACGTGTGTGTGTTTTTGTCCTGTATTCATGGTGTTTGCTCCACACGGGCTCTTTGGGCGTATGAGCCTGAATTCAGCTCCACCAATCAGATGTATTAACATGCGAGTCAGTTCCAACTCTGTCTGCTTTGGTCCAAATGATGATGCAGCAGCTGATTATGTGCTACCGCCTGATCTTACACTGTTGTGATCTTAAATATTTAATTGCCTCAGTGAAAAATAATGCTCTCAATGGGATCATAAAGAGTCATTACAACCAAATAAAAAAACTAAACAAAAAACAAACAATCAAACAAACAAACAAACAAACAAAAAAAAACATGTGGTTAATTAGCAAATGTGTGTTTTTGTGGACCTTAGCCTTGGTGTGTCTGAACACAACAGCACCAGATTACCTCAGACGCAAAACTTGGCTGTGAAGAACCAACATGATCAACCACCCCCCACCCCCAACACACACACAGATACACACCCACCCGCTGCTCCCTCCTGCTGCAACAGACACAAAAATGTCATGAAACGGTAAAATATTAGCTGAGCTCTGGCTGCTTAAGTTATACATTTCAGATGAGCTGGGATGTAAAAGAGAATAATGCACACGTAAACACCCGGGAAGGCTGTGTTGACTGTAATTAAGCTCATATGAAGGTGTGCGTGACAAAATGTAATAATAATTAAAAAAAAAAAAAAGCTTGCCAAAAGAAAACAGACTCTTTAAATAGTCTGACACTTTCCTGAGGGCAGTAGTTTTCTACTTCACTTAAGATAATCAGCAGTCGCAAATCCAAGAGGCTCAGTTAAAACGAAAAGCTTCTTTTGTTTTTTCTCCTCTTGAACCAGTTTGGTGGTACTTGATGTAATCCACAGAGATGTATTACCAGTGTTGATTCACTTGAAAGATTTAGTTGGGAAGGAATCAAAATTGAAGCTTGAGTCATTTATCGTGTACTTTTCTCTAAAGCTTGACTTTAATGTCTGGAAAGCAAAAAACTAAATGTCTGTATTTCAGAGGACCTGCCATGGTGTGTGAGTGAGCTGGTTGTAAAAGCATGTGTGTACTTCTGTATGTGTGTAATGTATGTATAGTATAATTATTATTAGGGCTGGAACTGTACTCCTTTTTTTTTTTTTTATTGTACTGAAAACCATGCATGCACTTAGACTGATGTGTTCTGGTGTTGTAAAAATAATAATAATAATATTCATATTGTATTTTGAATCAGAAAAATGTTTACATTATCAGGTTTGACAGACAGAGACGTCTGGACACAATTGCAGGACTCAACAAAACAGCTCTGCTTTGTAAAAATGTTTCTGAAATGTTCAATAGGGTCCGGTACACAGCAAGGCAGTCCAAGATAAGCAAACAGATCCAAAACATCAGGCATAAGGCGTGGTCGGTACAAACAGGCAGGTGGTCGAAACACAACGTGGTAGCAGGACTTGGAAACATAGAACACAGAGCTGGAAGTGAAGGCACAAGGTGTCGCGGCGGCAATCCCCGAACTCGGTGGTGGACGCCGGAAGTAAGGGATGCCGTCAAGCTGAAGAAGGAGTCCTACTTATCTTTGTTGGTAGGTGGGACCCCGGAGGCAGCTGACAGGTACTGGCAGGCCAAGCGTGCCGCAGCCCGTGCAGTCGCAGAGGCAAAAACCCGGGTCTGGGAGGAGTTCGGGGAGGCCATGGAGGAGGACTATCGGTCGGCCTCGAAGAGATTGTGGCAAACCTTCTGGCGCCTCAGGAGGTGGAAGCAGCTCTCCACCAGCACTGTTTACTTTGCGGGTGGGGAGCTGTTGACCCTGACTGGGGATGTTGTCGGGCAGTGGAAGGAATACTTCGAGGAGCTCCTCAACCCCATCGTCACATCTTCCGAAGAGGAAGCAGAGACTGGGGACTCAGAGGCGGACTCATCCATTACCCAGGCCGAAGTCACTGAGGTGGTTAGAAAGCTCCTCGGTGGCAAGGCTCCTGGGGTGGATGAAATCCGTCCGTAGTACCTAAAGTCTCTGGATGCTGTGGGACTGTCTTGGCTGACACGCCTCTGCAACAGCACGTGGCGATCGGGGACAGTGCCTCTGGATTGGCAGACCGGGGTGGTGGTCCCTCTGTTTAAGAAGGGGGACCGGAGGGTGTGTTCCAACTATAGGGGGATCACACTCCTCAGCCTCCCCGGTAAGGTCTATTCCAGAGTAACGGAGAGGAGAATTTGACCGATGGGTGAACCTCGGATTCAGGAGGAGCAGTGTGGTTTTCGTCCTGGTCGCAGCACACTGGACCAGCTCTACATGCTCCATCAGGTGCTTGAGGGTTCATGGGAGTTCGCCCAACCAGTCCACATGTGTTTTGTGGATCTGGAGAAGGCGTTCGACCGTGTCCCTCAGGGTACCCTGTGGGGGGTGCTCCGGGAGTACGGGGTCCGGGGTCCTTTGCTAAGGGCTATCCGGTCCCTGTACGTCCGCAGCAGGAGCTTGGTTCGCATTGCCGGTAGTAAGTCAAACCTGTTTCCAGTGCACGTTGGCCTCCGCCAGGGCTGCCCTTTGTCACCGGTTCTGTTCATTATTTTTATGGACAGAATTTGTAGGCGCAGCCAGGGTGTAGAGGGGGTCTGGTTTGGGAACCACAGAATCTCGTCTCTGCTGTTTGCGGACGATGTGGTTCTGTTGGCTTCGTCAAATCAGGACCTTCAGCGTGTACTGGGGCGGTTTGCAGCCGAGTGTGAAGCGTCTGGGATGAAAATCAGCACCTCCAAATCCGAGGCCATGGTTCTCGACCGGAAAAAGGTGCTTTGCCCTCTTCAGGTCGGTGGAGTGTCCTTGCCTCAAGTGGAGGAGTTTAAGTATCTCGGGGTCTTGTTCACGAGTGAGGGACGGATGGAGCGTGAGATCGATAGACGGATCGGTGCAGCATCTGCAGTGATGCGGTTGCTGTATCGGACGGTCATGGTGAAGAGAGAGCTGAGTAGGGGGGCAAAGCTCTCGATTTACCGATCGATCTACGTTCCAATCCTCACCTATGGTCATGAGATTTGGCTCATGACCAAAAGAACGAGATTGCGAGTACAAGCGGCCGAGATGAGTTTCCTCCGCAGGGTGGCTGGGCGCTCCCTTAGAGATAGGGTGAGGAGCTCGGTCACTCGGGAGGAGCTCGGAGTCGAGCCGCTGCTCCTCCACATTGAAAGGAGTCAGTTGGGGTGGCTCAGGTATCTCTTCTGGATGCCCCCTGGACGCCTCGCTGGAGGGGTGTTCCGGGCGCGTCCCATTGGGAGGAGGCCCCGGGGAAGACCCAGGACACACTGGAGGGACTACATCTCTCGGCTGGCTTGGGAACGCCTTGGGGTTCCCCCGGAGGAGCTGGGGGAGGTGTGTGTGGATCGGGAGGTCTGGGCGGCTTTGCTTGAGCTGCTGCCCCCGCGACCCGACTCCGGATAAAGCGGAAGAAATTGGATGGATGGATGGATGGATATATGCATTCTTTATTTTTTATAGTACAACCCCAATTCCAATGAAGTTGTGGACGTTGTGTGAAATGTAAATAAAAACAGAATACAATGATTTGCAAATTCTCTTCAACCTATATTCAAGTGAATACACCACAAAGACAAGATATTTAATGTTCAAACTGATAAACCTTTTTTTGTGCAAATATTTGCTCTTTTTGAAATGGGTGCCAGCAACACGTTTCAAATAAGCTGGGACAGTGGTATGTTTATGACTGTGTTACATCACCTTTCCTTCTAACAACACTCAATAAGCATTTGGGAACCGAGGACACTAATTGTTGAAGCTTTGTAGGTGGAATTCTTTCCCATTCTTGCATCCTTAAAAGGCTCAGCTGTTCACAAGCAAAGATGGGGTGAGGATCACCACTTTGTGAACAACTGCATGAAAAAAGAGTCCAACAGTTTAAGATCAATGTTTCTCGCTGTTCAATTGTAAGGAATTTAGGGATTCCATCATCTACAGTCCATAATATATTCAGAAGATTCAGAGAATCTGGAGAACTTTCTACACGTAAGCGGCAAGGCCCAAAACCAACATTGAATGCCCATGACCTTCGATCCCTCAGGCAGCACTGCATTAAAAACTGACATCATTGTGTAAAGGATCTTACCGTGTGGGCTCAGGAACACTTCAGAAAACCATTGTCAGTTAACACAGTTCATCGCTAAATCTACAAGTGCAAATTAAAACTCTACCATGCAAAGTGAAAGTCATACATCAACAACATCCAGAAATGCCGCCACCTTCTCTGGGCCCGAGCTCATTTGAAATGAACAGACGCAAAGTGGAAACGTGCTATGGTCTGATGAGTCCACATTTCAAATTGTTTTTGGAAATCATGGACGTTGTGTCCTCTGGACAAAAGAGGAAAAAGACCATTCAGATTGTTACCAGTGCAAAGTTCAAAAGCAAGCATCTGAGATGGGATGGGGGTGTGTTAGTGCCCATGGCATGGGCAACTTACACATCTGTGATGCCACCATCAATGCTGAAAGGTACATCCAGGTTTTGGAGCAACACATGCTGCCATCCAAGCAACGTCTTTTTCAGGGACGTCCCTGCTTATTTCAGCAAGACAATGCCAAGCCACATTCTGCAAGTGTTAGAACAGTATGGCTTCATAGTAAAAGAGTGCAGGTACTAGACTGGCCTGCCTGCAGTCCAGACCTGCCGCCCATTGAAAATGTGTGGTGCATTATGAAGTGCAAAATACAACAACGGAGACTCTGGACTGTTGAACAACTGAAGTCATACATCAAGCAAGAATGGGAAAGAATTCCACCTACAAAACTTCAACCATTAATGTCCTCAGTTCCGAAACACTTATTGAGTGTTGTTAGAACGAAGGGTGATGTAACACAGTGGTAAACATACCACTGTCCCAGCTTTTTTGAAATGTGTTGCAGGCTTCCATTTCAGAATGAGCAAATATTTGCACAAAAACAATAAAGTTTATCAGTTTGAAGATTAAATATCTTGTCTTTGTGGTGTATTCAATTGAATATAGGTTGAAGAGGATTTGCAAATCATTGTATTCTGTTTTTATTTACATTTTACACAACGTCCCAACTTCATTGGAATTGGTGTTGTATAAGGGGTGGGTGTTTATAAGCTTTGCATCTGCCTACACCCTTCTGGCCACACGGGTACACTGTTAAGTTGAACTTTTTATGAGTTTTTGTTATTGTTCATCTGTGTGCCAAATAAATAAATTAATTTACGTATTCATTCATTCACATTAAATTCAACATATGTCATACAATCAAGAAATAAAAGTTGCACTGCATTTCTCTCCACTGCTGGCTTTACACTGATAATCATCTTCCCCAGTAGAAGTGGGGCGTAAAAAGTTGATGATTTCTGTAGCGCTTGCTATTTTAAACAGAGTAGCTACATGAAGGTGGTACTGTAGAGAGGTATTTTTGGAACAGGCTTCTTTTTTTTGGACAGCTTGCTACAAATATGGGAACTGCTGGCTGCACATGCTGCTTTCTCACTTTTACCTCTGTCCTATTTAAAATGAAATGTTATGACTATAACCTGGGTTCCCTGAAGGACAGGAATGAGGTACAGCACATATAGTATGGGATATCAAACACCCAAGAGGTCTGGCTGAAGAAATCAGCAATAAAACCCAAAGCACAGATCGCTTGTGGTGATGAATGCCAGCCCCTGCCTGCATATGCAGTCAGGCCCACAAGTATTTGGACAGTGAACACCAGCACAGTGGAAATGAAATGATGAAGTCAAAAATATTTTACAGCCAGTTTTCAGACAGTTTTCTTGAGCTAGGATTAGACTGATTATGGGAACATTCCCAAGTCTCACTACTTAAAACTCATCAGCAACATTTAGGCTCGGGTCACTCATTTCACAGGCATTTGATGCTACCTGTTGCTGTGGATATATTGACATGTAAAAGTCTGGCTCCTTAATATAAGATGACCCCCAATCAATTTTTAAATTTATTTTTAAAAGACTGCAACCTGCATTTAACTGCCTTTGAGCTCTTCAGGTTTTTTAAGACTGTGTTTAGATACAGTTGTATGCAAGATTTGGGCACCCCGGTTAATTTTCATGATTTTCCTTTATAAATCATTGGTTGTCTGGATCAGAAATTTCAGTTAAATATATATATATAGCAGATGCACACACTGATATTTGAGAAGTGAAATGAAGTTTCTAGTATTTACAGAAAGTGTGCAATAATTATTTAAACAAAATTAGGCAGGTGCATAAATTTTGGGCACCCTTGTCATTTTATTAATTTGAATACATTCAGCACTAATTATTGGAACACAAATTTGGTTTGGTAAGCTCATTGACCCTTGACCTCCTTACACAGGTGAATCGAATCCAATCATGAGAAAGGGTATTTAAGGTGGTCATTTGTAAATGTTTCCCCTCTTTGCATCTCTTCTAATGAGTGGCAACATGGGAGCCTCTAAACAACTCTCAAATGACCTGAAAACAAAGATTGTTCAACATCATGGTTTAGGGGAAGGATACAAAAAGTTATCTCAGAGACTTCAGCTGTCAGTTTCCTGTGTGAGGAAGATAGTGAGGAAATGGAAGACCGTGTTTGGGAACTAACAGGCCTGAAGTGGCAGGCCAAGAAAAATTTCAGATAAGCTGAAGCAAAGGATGGTACGAACAGTCATAGTCAACCCACAGACCTGCTCCAAAGACCTACAACATGATCTTGCTGCAGATAGTGTCTCTGTGCATCGTTCAACTATACAGTGCACTTTGCACAAAGAGATGCTGTATGATGCTGTAATGCAGAGGAAGCCTTTTCTGCATACAAGCCACAGACAGAGTCGCTTCATTTTACTTTTCAAATGTCACTGTGTTTGTCTACTATATGATATATTTAATTGAAATTGCTGATCCAAACAACCAATGATTTATAAAGGAAAATCTTGGAAATCATCAGGGGTGCCCAAACCTTTACATACAACTGTAATTTTTTGTTGCAAGAGGACTTTAAGGAGTTATTGTATTTTCTGAGCAGCTTAAGGAGTTTTTCTGTTTTATGAACAGCTTTCTTTTGAATACCTCCCTGACCTTTAGTTCAATAAACCCTGATCTTTTTTCCCCCCAAAACGAATTCATTCATTTTCTATATCTTCTTATTCTAGTTAAGGGTTACGGGGGAGCTGGAGCTTATCCCAGCAGTCATTTCATTGGAAAAGGTGCTCATCCTGGATAGACCCTCAGTCTCTCACAGGGCTGACAAATGTAGACAAACAAACACATTCACAACAATGATCAACATGTCTTTCAAAGTGGGATGAAGCAGGGAATCCATGCAAACACGGGGAAACATGCAAGGACCAGGCTGGAACCTGGGACCTTCTTGCTTTGAGGCAACAGTGATAACCACTAAGCCACTGTGCTGGCAAGTTACCAAATATAATAATAATAAAAAAACTGTTATGCTTTTCTGTTGTGTACAACACAAAAACAGTTGCAGATGATCTATGAATAAAAGATATTGTAGAAGTATTTGCACTCTGTTCTGCTTGTGCGCAGCTTCTTATGCATATAGAATGGATGAAACCCAGTGATGAGTACAGCAACCTGTTATGTCTGCATACGTGCTTGTGTGTTTGTATCATGACGTACGTGTGAGTAAGTGACACAGACTGCTTGAGGAGCAGACTGACTGATCGTTACCAGGCACATCATGTTAAAGGACACATAATCAACGCAGACATGAATGTATCATATGCAGATAGTTGTGGATGTGATACTTGTCATGCATATCCTACTTCATGACCATCTTGATGATACAAATTTACTTGTTGATTGAGACTAATTTTGGCTACACACTTTAATATGTGTTCTTAAGACAGCAGGTGATTCAGGTCAGCTTGTTCAAAAGGTTTATGATGTGAATCCAATAAAAAACACACCACCTGCTGACGTGTTTCTGGCACAGAAAATCAGGAAACAAGACACAGAAGTACAGACACGGTGACATGGCACGAACATGTGCACAATCAGACTACAGAAAGTGATAATATGCCTTGTCTGGTCTTCTATTTCTGTTGCGTTTTAACAAGGTCAAATCAAACCCAATTATACAGACAGAGATCAAGCAGCTGATAAGGTGCAAAACAAGGTGACTGATTTTTCCCAAAACCCACCGCGATTCCAAAACGGCAAGCAATGTGCACGTGGCGTGAGAACAAAAAGAAGACTAACAGAAAGGGCCACAACAAAAAAGTGATTAACGCAAACCTCCACCAACATTAGTTTTCCACAATTCAATGTTAATATCAAATATCCGCTAAATCCGCAATACGGATTAGATGCAGACTTAAGTTTGTTCATTGAGAGTGCCAGTTTGCACCTGTTTGTCACAAATGAGAGTGATTGAGGCACTTTTGATTGAGATATAATGCAAAATGTACACCAAATGGACTTTTCAACATTAAATTCAAATGTCCACAAAAACCACAATCTGGATCAGATCAGATCAAACTTTTTCAGGTGATAGTGAGTGCCAGCCTGCACCTTACTGCGTGATTACTAGCGTGATTGGGATATGTTTGATTAAGATATAATGTAAAATATACATTAAATGGGGTTTTCAATATTAAATTTAAATAGTCATAAAATCTGTAATCTGGATCAGATTTGGATCAAACTTTGTCAGCCGATAAAGGACACCATCCTATGCAAATATGAAAGAAATTAGATATTTTTTGACAGTTATGAATTTTTGAAAATTTGTTCTATTCTATTCTATTTCTATTCTATCCAATTTTCCAAGATTTTTTTTCTGACTTTGACCTGGAAAATTGAATCAGTTCTTGCCTATCAGGATATGACTCTTCTGAAAAAATTTCATAAGGATATATGAAAAACTGTGGGCTCCAGGCTGTTCAGAAACAGATAAACAAACAAACAAACGGGCGAAAACATAACCTCCTCGAACTTTGTTGGCGGAGATAAATATCAAAATACCAAACCAAGAAGCAGCAGGTAACAGCAGAGGATCATAAATTACTTACGAGATATATTTATGGGGGAACCAAACGAAGGAAGTGGCAACAAACAGGAAAAAGGTGAGGGCTTAAATGCAAATGAACTAACGAACAACAGGTGGTGAATTAGGGAGGCAAGGTCAAAGTTGATGTGACAACTAAAGGAACGCCAAATGACTAAAACTGAACAGACATCAGAAGGTGAGTGGAAAACTACATATAACAATAACAAAACATAACCGATGAAGAGAATTCACAAAACCTAAATACATATCAAGAAATACATAATGTAAAAACAAACGCAGAACTCAGAAGTGAACAAAGAGCAACAGTGTAAAAACTACTATGAAAACTAAGAACAAAATAAGGAAGTGAGAAAACAAAATGAGAAACAGAACTAAACAATGACCAAAACCTAAGTCCAGAACTAAAGCAGAAAAGCAAAGTTGAACTCAGAGTAAACAGTGCGCACATGATGCAAATGAGAAGGCACAGAATGCATGGACGGAGACAGATGATCGACACAAGCATATATATATATATATATATATATATATATATATATATATATATATATATATATATATATATATATATATATATATATATATATATATATATATATATGCTGTTTGGTATACTTATGTATTTTGGGTCAAGGATGAACACTGCGGAAAAAGAAAGTTGATAGGACAAGTATTTTTAGAGAAAGTGGAAATTTTACCGAACCAATAAACAATGGATAGGGACGTGGACAAAGTAGGCCAGTGCCTCGATCGGCCGTTTCACAAAGATTCTGGTCGATCACCAAAATCCGGATTAAGGCCAGGAAAACAAGCTTTATTCCCAGCACAAAAACGCCCATAACTTCCTTAATACTTCAGATAATCACATGATTTTGGTGTCATTTTAAAGGGTTTTTGATGTTCTTTCTGAATTCACAGTCAGATTTTATATTATTGTTATGCTGCAATGCAGCATGGGAGTTTTGGGTTTTGAGGTTTTAAATGTTGTTATTGTGGTTCATGTTAGTTTAACAGTGTTGTTAGTGTTGCTGATTTATTATGTTTTGTTTTTTTCAATCAAGTAAGTCTCATGTTGCTGGTACCTTGAGTGAAATGTGTGGTGTGTTTGATGTCTTCCTCCACCCTGTTTGTGTCTAAAATTAGAAGCACCTGCATGCAGAAAAGACAAGCATGTGTACAACTTTGGTCATGGACAAACTGTGGAGAGCTGACATTTGCTGTTTCGCATGTTTATGTATTTTGCATCAAAGATGAATGCTACCAAAACAGAATGCTGATAGGACTAATATTTTTGGAGAAGCTATGGACATTAGCTAACGTTGCTAATTACATTTTGGACTTACATGCCATTCCAGCAGAGGGCGGTAAATTATCGTTATATTGAAAGTGTACGTATATGTAATTATTTAGTAAGTTCAATCGAAGTGCATATAATTGTAAATACGTTAAAAATACATGAATGACACAACAAAATGAAAACACTTAATTCCATTGTGGTTGATTTAAAAATCAAATGACAAATTCTAATAATTATGATAATGCCTTGAATTTATAGAGTACCCTTCAAGATATCCAAAGTGCTTCAAAAGTTGCATTATTCATTCACACTTTGGTGTGAATGTGTGAGTTACATGAAATAGAAGTAAAATAATAATAATAATAATAATAATAATAATAATAATAATAATAATAACAACAATGATGATAATAATAATGATAATAACAATAGCGTGTATATGATGAACAACAACCTAAACAATTAATAAATATATTAACATGGTAAATTAACATTAAAAAATTACATAATTATTAGGAAATAAGGTCTAATGAAATGATGAGGTCTAAGTTCTAAAAACATTCTGGACTCATGCCATTCCAACTCATTGCTGAATTTGTTACCACCCTTGAAAAATGTCAGGTACCCATTTTAAAAACACTACCCAATCTAGAGCCTGAGGATCCCCATGGGCAACACGATAGGGTGTGTATTTGTATGTGTGTGTGTGTGTATATATATATATATATATATATATATATATTACAACCCCAATTCCAGTGAAGTTGGGACGTTGTGTAAAATGTAAATAAAAACAGAATACAATGATTTGTAAATCCTCTTCAACCTACTATAGTCAGTTGAACACACCATAAAGACAAGATTTTTAATTATTTTTATTCATGAGTTAGCATCATGGTTTAGTTCTGTGAGGCTTCCCTGTGCTGGTCACATGATGTGAAGAGGAAAAACCCAATAAAATATCTGTAGATGAAGGCTGTCAGTTGGATAATGTTCCCTAAAGACTGCAAAAGGCAAAAGCTGCTCTGGCTTAAGGACAACCAAGACCCCGCATTTGAGTCTGATGCAGAACAGTTAAATGCAGATGGAGCTGCTGCTGGCAAACCAAAATATTTCTTTTGGAACAACTATGGATTAGGAAGAGTGAAATGTAAACCATCGATGGAGCAAACGTTGTTCAGTTGAGTAAAGTTCCCTAATGTCCACAAAAGCTGCTGTGCCATATAGACAACCAAGAACACACCACTGTACACCTTTCAAACAGCTAGCATGAAATAGCACCGCCACACAGCTTTTGATCGACCAAGATTAAATAACCTCACTGCAGAGGTCTGAATCAGATGGGAGAGTCCGAGGTGCTCTTTGCTGGTTCACAGCCCACACCAGAGGCATCTGTGCAGGTACAAACAGAGCTGGTGTCGCAGACTGAATGGTCCGCTCTAAAAATCGGTCCACCCTGCCTTCACTGCGGATGCCCTCAGTGTCCTCAGTTCCCAAATGCTTACTGAGTGTTGTTGGAAGGAAAGATGATGTAACACAGTGGTAAACATACCACTGTCCCAGCTTTTTTGAAACGTGTGTCGCAGTCATCCATTTCAAAATGAGCAAACATTTGCACATAAACAAAAAGGTCTATCAGTTTGCACATTAAATATCTTGTCTTTGTGGTGTATTCAATTGAATATAGATTGAAGAGGATTTGCAAATCATTGTATTCTGTTTTATTTACATTTCACATAACATCCCAACTTCATTGGAACTGGGGTTGTATACACACACACACACACACACACACACACACACACACACACACACACACACACACACACACACACACACACACACACACACACACACACACACACACACACACACACACACACACACTCTACGAGATCAGTCATGATATTTATAAGTCTGTGCATCTCTTATGACGTTGCTGTCGTCTGACGTTGCTTTACTCCTAACATGATTTCAGAAACAGACTAAGAAATCCTACATAAAATGCCAAATCTCCGTCATTGTCAGTTTGATGGATTTCTGTAAATGTACGCATCATGAGACCACCTGATGGAACAATAAAACAGGCTGAGCTGAGAAGACTTCACTGATCCATGCAGTCAATATCACTTTATTTGCAACAGGGGTCAGCCTCCGATCCATTATTTGCAGTTCAGTACTAGAAAACAACATAAAGAAGTCAGCAGGATAACAAAATATATTGTGTTGCTTACTTTAAGACAAATCTGAGCCATAAAGCTTTAAGTATTAACGAGGCAAATTGTGGCTCACAGATGCCTGTGGATATTACAAAACGAGGTGTTATGCCAACAGGACCGATTTTACAAATTACAACTGTATTTTATGCATTTGAGAAAGATCCTTGTAATCCACATGAGAAAATATGATTTTAGTCTTGTAATTTGATCATAATGTGGCACACTCGATACTCAACAGGTGGCTGCTTAGTAATTATAGCCTGTTTGTTTCTCCAGTGGAAATCCATTGCTTAGCTGACAGTGTCAGACCTTTGCCTGCTTTGACAAATGAGGACAAAACACACAAACATTCAGCCATATCAGCCTGAAGATTCACATTACCTGACCTCCTGAAAGTCACCACTTTCCAATTTCACCATCCTGCCTCAATGGGATGTAATCAATTGCCGGCAGTTGGCCAGTGGCGCTTTCTGCTTCTATGCTGTCCATGATGATAAAAACAACATCTCATAAGGAGCTAACCTACATTATTGCTCAATGGATTTACATAGAGAAGGTAATCATTGTGGCTGCAGGCTATGTTTGAGTGATGGTGTGTGTCAGCACCGTACATGCAGCCTCTGTTTTCATTTGGCAATCAGGCCTGTTGGGCCACGCTGCTGCAGAGATCAATGTACCTTTTGGATGAGCGAAATGCCTGTGATTGTCTTTCTCCCCTCATGTAATTCGTCTAAATGCTTAGTTGTGGGCCATCATCATTGCAACCTCTACATATCCATCTCCTCAGAGTTGCCGTGATTTACTCTCCTACACTTGCTTTGATATTAAACCTCTGTTGTCCAGTAATCCAGTTTAAAATGAAATCCAGACAGAGTGACGATGAAGGAACGTGTTTGTACAACAGCATCCACCAGGGCGACTGTAGTGAGACGATGCTGGGGACAGAGAGGTGGAAGGAGCTAGGAAGCGATAGCTCAGCAGAAAGGTGTAAAGTCCTCCCGTGGTGAGTTAATCTGGTGGCTTAGGGTGGCTGATTTCTCTTTGCGTCTTCATGGACAAAGGGGGAAACTCAGTCAGACACACCTTTCAAGCTGTCTGGTCCACATTCTCACAGGGAATCCCAAGCACATCGATTAGCCGCTTGGACGGGTTCGGTCTCCTCCTCGCCCGGCCACTACTTTCTCACAGGAACACGCAACAGACGAAAAATTGTGTGGATGGTTGGAGAGACCAAGTCCCAACTTCAGGTCCTGAAAATTGAGGCAAACATGGAAGTGGCCAATCTTGCAGTTTGCTGAATGGACACTTGAGGCTGGCCACACTCCACCACTTTACCCACTTCTGAGCTGGCTCGGAGGAGGGTGGAGTTAAGCTGTGCTACAAAGGTGATATGCAGAGTCACATCATTTTACCACGGCTTTACTCCTCTCTTCAGAAAACCTATGGATGATGTAACAGAGGGTTTCTCCAGTTTTCTATGGGAGAGACGAAGACTAAAAATGAGCAAGGTGTGGCGGGTGAGAGCATTCAACAAAAAGACAAACAGAAAGCAAACCATCAGACAAGCCCAGCACAGCCGTGTTTTTGGATTACTCTGATCATAAGCCAAAATCTGCCAGCATGGGCACAAATGTGCTTCCATGCATCCGTGTGTGTGTGTGTGCACGGCGGCTGCTGTGTTTGTCTGTGTGAAAGCTCTATGGTAAATAAAGCTTGAGTGCTGCCAAGGAGACAGGTGCAGCAGACTGGGCTGAAGGAGGGCTACTGTAACTCAGAGCGACTGAAGGAGCAACTCTCTTCAAAGTGCCAAGCGGACAACCTTTTGAAGTGGCCCATATTGGCATATTCATGAATAAACATGAGCAGTGTTTGCTTCTGAGTAAAGCAGAGCTGACGGTGTGAAGCTCATTAGAGCCTGAGAGATTCTTCAAAAAAAAAAAAAAAAAAAAAACAACCTCATCATTCAGTGCGCTGAAAAGTACTGCAAGTTCATCTGATAATATTTATCATCTTAATGCTTGTGCTCGTCTAATCGTGCATGGACTGATGTGAAAGACTGCAGCCACTAATTAAAAAGAAAATTTCATTAAGATGAAGTGATTCTCAAAATTTTTCTTTCACAGGCCCATTGAAACACAAAAAACAGCCAAGCTCTCTTCCCGAAATGAGAAACATTTAATAATATATAAACCTAAAAATATGTAGACTCACGATCATCCATTCCGTTGACAGATTATTTTTATAATTCACATCCTGGGGTTCACAGAGCCATGTGGGTTTAGCTGAGTAGTGTTCAAAAAGGTCAACAGCAGAAAGTGACTTATTGTAACTGGCAGCAATCATGACTTATCAGTCACTGAAATGGTTTACAATAAATGTATTCATATATTTCATGTCTGTGAGTTCTTTCTCAGTCATAAAATCTGTGTTAATTATTTGATGTTGCCAGTATGATGTCAACATGACACAATACAGATAATCCTTTTTGTCTCTTTTAACTGTGAAAAACCAGTGCCAGGTACACACAGCGCAACATATACATCCAGGATGCTCTGGCAGTTGCATCCAACGACAAAACCCAACATAATTTAAGTTTCAAAGAAATTGGCGAGTAATCATGCTGCCAATTGACCATGGAACATACACCAAGCCATGTGAGAGTTTGTTTGTATCCAGTCCCCTAAATCAGAAGTAATTCTAGTAAGAGACATTCCAGCCTTATAAATCTGATTTAAATTGGCAGTCTGAACAAAGCCACAGAGACCACAGCAATCACATATAGTTTCTGTGGTTTTGATAACAGAGATCTACTTTAATGCCATTTTGCAGGGTTAATTTTTCATTTCTCGATAATCACTGAAATCAAAAGATGGGAATTACATTTTCATTGCAATTCAGAATTCCGCTCTAGCTATTAACCCAGAGAATATAACCCAGCACCTTATAAGACAATACAGCTGCATGCATCAGTGTTGTAAACCCTGCCTGATGAACTGCTAATACACTTGTTGAGGTTTAATACCTTTAAAATGGCAGGTTTCTGCATAACCGACACTCTCACGTGACTATTAATGCCTTTCCATCATGCGTTTCAGGTCGCAAATGTGTTTACTCGTTGGATATACGAGGTCTGTCAATAAAGTATAGGTCCTTTTTATTTTTTTCAAAAACTATATGGATTTCATTCATATGTTTTTACGTCAGACATGCTTGAACCCTCGTGCGCATGCGTGAGTTTTTCCACGCCTGTCGGTGACGTCATTCGCCTGTGAGCACTCCTTGTGGGAGGAGTCGTCCAGCCCCTCGTCGGAATTCCTTTGTCTGAGAACTTTCTGAGAGACTGGCGCTTTGTTTGATCAAAATTTTTTCTAAACCTGTGAGACACATCGAAGTGGACACGGTTCGAAAAATTAAGCTGGTTTTTGGTGAAAATTTTAATGGCTGATGAGAGATTTTGAGGTGATACTGTCGCTTTAAGGACTTCCCACGGTGCGAGACGTCGTGCAGCACTCCCAGGCGCCATCGTCAGCCTGTTTCAAGCTGAAAACCTCCACATTTCAGGCTCTATTGATCCAGGACGTCGTGAGAGAACAGAGAAGTTTCAGAAGAAGTCGGTTTCAGCATTTTATCCAGATATTCCACTGTTAAAGGAGATTTTTTTAATGAAAGACGTGCGGACGGATTGCAGCATCGGCTCGCAGCCGCTGCGACGCTCCGCCACAGGAAAAACACCTCTGTTGGAAGCCTTAAGGACAAGTTGGAACATGTCCAGCTGTTAAACAATTTCTCATATACTCACTCCACTGAAAGCCATCAAAAGCCGCCTGGATTTTACAAATGGTTATCAACACGGAGGTGTTTTTCCTGTGCCGCCGCACCGTGCCAGCTGCGTCCCGACGCGCGGATCCGTCCGCACGTCTTTCATTAAAAAAATCTCCTTTAACAGTGGAATATCCGGATAAAATGCTGAAACTGACTTCTTCTGAAACTTCTCTGTTCTCTCACGCCGTCCTGGATCAATAGAGCCTGAAATGTGAAGGTTTTCAGCTTGAAACAGGCTGACGATGGCGCCTGGGAGTGCTGCACGACGTCTCGCTCCGTGGGAAGTCCTTAAAGCGACAGTATCACCTCAAAATCTCTCATCAGCCGTTAAAATTTTCACCGAACACCAGCTTAATTTTTCGAACCGTGTCCACTTCGATGTGTCTCACAGGTTTAGAAAAAATTTTGATCAAACAAAGCGCCAGTCTCTCAGCAACTTCTCAGACAAAGGAATTCCGACAAGGGGCTGGATGACTCCTCCCACAAGGAGTGCTCACAGGCGAATGACGTCACCGACAGGCGTGGAAAAACTCACACATGCTCACGAGGGTTCAAGCATGTCTGACGTAAAAACATATGAATGAAATCCATATAGTGTTTGAAAAAAATAAAAAGGACCTATACTTTATTGACAGCCCTCGTATGTTGTAGAGTTCATCTGAAACCATTAGAGGACTAAGTAGCAGCCCTTAAGTCTTTCGGAGGAAGATCAGGGTGCAGATTAAGCAGCACTGGTTAAAGGGATACAGGAGGGGAAATGCGTTTGGCTCTATAGGCATCTGACAACTCCACCATAATAGTGAGCTAATCCTTTTTATACACGGTCTGTCTTTCTTTTCCACCATATATTGCCAGCATTCTTCTGTGCATATGGGCATCTCAGATAGGTGGGCATGTAGCCCACGTACTTGAGCACAAACATATGTGTTGAATGCATTTTAAACAAAAGAGTACATTAATACTCTCAACTGCCAGGTACTTCTTGCACATTGGCAGTGGTGGGCAGTAACGTGCCACAAGCAGAACACACAAGTAAAAAACAAACAAGCAAACAAACAAAAAAATAAACTTTTTTTTTTTTTTTTTAGAGAAAAGTACTTTTCATGTTCCTTTTTAAACCTTGAATTTCCACTCTTGCCCAAGTACATTTGATCCAATAATCTACTTTTTACTTAAATACATACAGTATATTTTTCATAATGGCTTTGTTACAGCAATTTGGTCCAAATTAGGAGGAAACAGGGTGCAGGAGCTCAACAGGTGCTGAGGTGCATGGGATGATAAAAGTGTTAAGATTAGCGTTAAATCGAACCCAAAATGCAGACAGTAATCACACACAATGAAAGGTAAAGAAAAGAAGATTTATTGTACCAAATAAACCATAGGTATGCCAAAACTGGGGGGAAGGCAAAAAAGCACACAGCACACAGCAGTGCAAAAAACTGTCCCACTCAATAAATGGGTAAGAAAAATTTACTTGGTTAGAATTCTCAAAACTAGCAAAAATCTCGTCTCGGCCAGCTTGCACTCGGCTGAGACGGACGCATTTTTCTCTTCTCCCTCCCTCCTTATCTTTCCTGCTTCTGTGGCGTGTTGTCTGTGAGGCTGCAGCTTTGCTCTTCTGGAAAACGACAAAAATGGATCTGTTAAAGTGGTCTCTGAACGCAATTGACACTATTTTTTCCACAAGACATTCGGGGGCGGAGGACCCGACCTGTCCTGCCGTGACGCATGTGATGGGTTACGTGATGGACTCGTGGAGGAGATGGCAGGTCATGTGCCTTTACATGCTTTCTGTGGAGGATGTTGAAGATGTGTATATATTTGGCTTGGTGGTGACCGGCTTTCTGCTGTGTGGAGCGGGCATGGCGCTGGTTTACCAGAAAATTAAGAAAGTGGAGGCAGCATTAATTGGGCCGTCCAGGCTGCCCTACATGATTGATTTGATAGGGAAGGCAGTGGCTGCGCAATCGGCGGGTGTTAACTGCACGCTGGAAAACATCTCGGGCAGGATTGCAGCTCTGGAAACCCGCTTTGACCGTCAGTAAAGACCACATCCTAAATTCAGATGTACTGAGAGCCACTCTGTTCTCAGAACTGTGGAATCTTTCAGGCGTCTGCTAATCTGGATATTCATTTGGCTTCCCCAAACACAGCTGCACTTCAAGGCCGCTGTGATAAAAAACCTCCTCAAGAAGATCAACACTTAAGCCTCACTCCCTGGTCATCCCCCTCCCCTCAGCTTCTCCAGCTCTGACGTTGACTGTGGACAGTGGACTGCTCAGGGCTGAGCCCCTCCCCCTTCCAGGATTGTCGGACAAGGCCGTTGACGGCGCCTAATTGGCTGCCTCCGGAGTGTTCTGATAAACTGGACCTTCAAATCTCGGTTGTCATCCTGCGTCTTTGTTTGTCTGTGTGATTATTGTTTTTCTGTGCTGATGGGGTTTTTTTCCTCATTGCTGCTGTGTAATGCAGCGGCTATGAGGGGTTTTTTTTCTCTTTCTTCCCTCGTGTGTGCTTTTTTTTTATATGTGTTTATGTACTGGGTCGGCCTATGTGTGTTGTGTGTTATGTGTGTGTCGTTTGTTATGGGTCGGTTTGGTTTGCTCAGCCCTGCTGTTGACCAAGGCAGGGATGTACATCTGGAGCTTGTCCCCGGGCGCCTAATGGCGACTTCTGCTCCTAATTGGCAATTAGGATGGGTTAAATGCAGTAGACACATTTCATTATGCAGGGAACATGTTCTTTTGTGCATATGACAATAAAATTCTTTTGAATCCTTGAAAAATGTCTACGCACTGTACAATTAAAACGTGCTTTAAACCAGACAGAAATGCTAAAATTGAATCAATCTGTGCTAACTTAAAGCAATTAAATCACAGAATTATTTGAAATGAGTATTTTACTTCCTGACTGAGCAGATGATAAGAATTCATATCTTAAAATAAGATAACTAGCAAAAAATAAAAAAGAATTAAAAAAAAGATCCTAAATTAAGATTTTTTTTTTCTTTTTATTTAGCCAGATGCCTTAATGGAAGACTAAAGACTTGAAAAAAAAAACTTAAAATAATAGACAATTTCTTGAACTCAGAGTGATTTTATTTCTGTAAGTAAGACCCTTCAGCTGCTCTCTTGTTTTCACTTTGGGTCGCCACAGCAGATCCGAGAGGGATCTGCATATGGAATTGGCACAGGTTTTACGCTGGATACTCTGTATCCTTCCTACCCTTCCTACACTGGAGCACATCTTGAGCTCTTGTCCAAGAGCACTGGGAGATGGGCGCTACCGTTGGCGACATGACCGGGTGCTGAAGGTTATTGCAGAGGTCATCAGCACAGGTATGTCTAGTAGCAGGCAACAGCAACCAGCAGGGTATTCCATCACCTTTGTAAAGGCTGGGGAGAAACCACAGCAGAGCCTAAGACCAACAGGAGGGCTGCTGGCAACAGCGCAGGACTGGCAGCTGAAGGTTGACCTCGGGAGACAGCTTAAATTCTCTGAAAACATTGCAGTGACCACACTCAGGTCGGACATAGTCCTGGTGTCAGAAACAACAAGGCAAGTGGTCCTGCTGGAGTTGACTGTTCCCTGGGAAGACTGGATGGAGGAGGTCTTTGAGAGGAAAAGGGCCAAGTATGAGGAGTTGGCAAGTGAATGCCGAAGCAGGGGATGGAGGACTCGTTGCAACCCCACTGAGGTCAGCTGCAGAGGATTCGTTGGCCAGTCACAGAGCACTCAAGATGTTGGGAGTGAAGGGACTGCATTGCAGAAGAGCCATCAAAAACATTAGTGATGCGACAGAAAAGGCGTCAAGATGGCTGTGGATCAAACGGGGTGATCCGTGGACCGTTAAGCTACTCAGACACAAGCCAGGGCCTGATCACCCCCGGCCGGGTCACCTGGGCGAGGGTGTATGATGTTGAGAGACCTGAAACACCCAATGATCCCAGGGTGCATCACTGAAGATGCGTCTGAGTTGCACCAAAAGTGTCTGTGAAAACCCTGGTGCAACTCCTCATTACATGGAGAAATGTGGCAGGGGTGGGGTTCAAACTGGGAACCTTCGGCATTGAAACCAAGCACACTAACCACTTGGTCACCATCCCTGCAGAGTGAGTTTGTTTCTGTATTCAAACAAAAACATTTGGCAGAAGATAAACATAAGCAACATCGGCAGAACATTTGACAATTCTGAATGTATAAAACTGTATAAACCATAAAATGACAAATAAAAAAACATAAAGTTACCCACTTTGTGACTGTTTTCAAAACCTAAATGGAGAAAGGCCAACACTGGCTGCTGCTGCCAAAACTATGTATGTTACACTGGTAACAATGACATAGAGCGCACTCAGTGAAATCTCTCTGCTTGGCCACGGCCTTCTTGTATGATGCATGTATCACATTCATGTATTGCATCCTCCAGCACCTCTCTCTCTGCAAGACTGACAGTAGAGTGGAGGTTACATTTTGGGTAGGTGAGATGTAATGCATAATAGTGTCCCAGGAGATACAGCAGGCTCTCATGGAATTTCTTGGTGTCAAAGGTGTTGATTGGTTTGTTTCCTACTGCAATCATGCAGTTTTTATTTCTTACAGCAAGGAGTTTCACACTTTTTTGTAAGGAAGATAAATAGTTTAGCAGTCTCATGAGACTTAGCTGAGTTCATGCAGCATTTAATTGCTAAAAAGTTTTGAATAAGGTTATTCAGGTTCAGGGCCGTATATAGGAATGTGAAAGGGGGGGTTCAAATCCTTGACTTGGGGGTCCAGTGGGCCACAGGGCCCCCGGTGGGGTCGACGGGCAACGCCCTTGTGGGGGGCTCAGGGGGGCGAAGCCCCCTGAAGCAGAAGCTTTTTGAGGTAAAAAGCTACATAAATTTCATTTGAAACCCAAAATGTATCATTTTAGGAAATACATTTTTATGTACAAATAGTCCTTGCTTGGCATTGGATCAGTTGCCATAAGAACCACCCAGGAAGAACCAAGATAACATTAATGCAAACTTTATACCTGCCTGTCGGTTGCATCATTTGCAACCGACAGACGTGAAAAAACTCACGCATGTGCACGAAGGTTCAAGCTTGGCTGATGCAAGCGCACATGATTCAAATCCATATAGTTTTTGCAAAAAATAAAAAGGTCGGATAGATTTCTAACAGACCTCGTATTTAGCGGTATTAATATTGGCGTTTACATTATGAATATGTACGTATATGTACGTTATGTATTAAAATAGCAGTATTTAATTTGGCGACCTTGTTTAACTCGCGAAATTCGCATAATAAATTTGCACCTTTACAGTATTTGTAACAGGAAGGAGAAGCTCCCTTTATTTCTCAGCTTATACATACAAACATGTTTTTACAAACCAGACAAGTGTAATTGTGTGTCTACATGGGTATTTACAAGCCTACTAATCTGTTTGATATCAGAGGAGGATATAGGGACCAGGGAGCAAAAATTCTCAACCCCCATGGGAAAAGTTTATCTAGCAGTTTCCCCTTTCATCACTTAAGGGATTACTCTGGCAGAGGAAATTGAAACTTGACGGTGTGTGATAATAGCTGTGTAACAGTTAGTGCTTGTTACTTATTATCAATGAAAAGAAAATACATAACGTTGATATCCAGATCAGAAAAAAATCAGCAGAAAAAAAATCAGCAGAATTCTTGGGGTGGGGGTGGGGGGGGGCATGCCCATATATCTATATATGGGCATGCGGGGGAAAAACATTTTTCAGAATTAGAATAATCAGTATTAGCAATATTAATAAAGCAGTCATATTAAGCTGCGTTGCCATACGTATATTTGTGATGTTTTCAAACCAGTGAATAAATAACAACAACCACAATAAGAAACAAACTTTAATCACTGTAATTTTTTTAGAATTCTTATTTTAGGTTTAGCCTCTGTCTTAAAATAAGGAAAACAATCTTGTTCCTTTGCTTGGGTGATTTGTAATCTATTGCCTTACCTTGTTACTGGTTAAATACAGTTTGATATTAGCTGGAAAAACGTAAGAAAAAGTTAGATACATTTTCCCCCAATAAGACATTTTTTTTCCTTTGCAAAAAATGCTTGACATGATTATTTTTGTATTTAGATAAAAAATATGTCTAATTTTATTTAAATAAGTCTTTTTTGACTTTCATAAATATCAGTTTTATCATATATCTTAGATATCAGATCAGTGAGAAAGTTAATCAGCAGTAGAACTGTAAAACTGAAAAGACGTAAAACTGAAAAGACGCCTCGCCATGAGTGTGTGTTCTGACTTTGGGAATGACTAACAGTCTGCTGCCAGAGGAGCGCAGAGAGCGTGAGGGTTCATATGATAAAAGCAATTCTGAAAGATAAGAAGGGCCAAGACCATTTAGACATTTAAAAACCATTAAAAGAACCTTAAAATCGATCCTAAAAGACACAGGGAGCCAATGCAGCGATTTTAAAACCGGTGTAATATGCTCCCGCTTTGTAGTCCTTGTCAGGACATGAGCTGCAGAATTTTGCAAGAGCTGGAGGTCACCAGGCAACTCACCTGTCTAAAAGCAGCGCTGCAAAATCCTTGTGAGTTCGATCACCAGTCTTCTGTCACTGCAGCTAGCGATGAAACCCCCCCACGTGACCTGTGACGTCAACCCGATGGGGTCCTGGCTTTCGAATTTTTGGCACGTGCCAATAATTCAGAATTTGTTTCAATACGGACAAATTTTAATCATGTTCAAACTAATATTTTGGGAATCCTTTATATTCACACTAACAAAAAAAAATTACTTTGGTACCCATCAAAATTCTAACAATCATCTCAATTTCAATATGCTTCCTGGCACTCTAGCTTTAATGTATTGTTGACTCTACACGTGGACACAAGAAATCTTGCCTTTTTTTTTTTCTCATTTGCCTTGAATTTCCTTCTACAAGAGTGCAGTGGGCCCCAGACCCGGGGTCTAAAGCTGCACCCTTAACATTACTGGCTTTGTATCCGAGGGCTCTCTTCAAGATGGTGACCTTTCCTCTCCTCAAATACTGCCTTTGATCTCCTGCCCCACTTCTCAAGTTTGAGTAGGGGAAGCAGTGAGAGATCTTTTTCTTCTCCCCAATGGACCAATTTACAATGATGCAGTTTCACTGGATTCTTTTAGCCCATTGATGGTGGTGTTGCTGGGGTCCAGGATCAGAACTATCTGGTGGATGACCCAGTTGAGTGCTGCTACAGAGGAGATGTCTCCCCACAGCACTGGGAGAAGCTGCACCATTTTCTTCATACTCCCTGGTGCCTAGGCGCTTTGTGGAGGTTTTAGGTGGGGTTTGTTTCTTTTGAAACATCCTCATACCAAGATCTCTCCTGGCAAATCCCTTCACAGTGGGACCTAGGACACTCGAGACTTGTGTCCAGAAGGAAAAAGTGCAGTTTCAGTTTTCGCTGCAGCTGCTTGCAATGCTCCCCCCCCCAAACAGTTGGTGGCGGTAGTGCACCGAGTTGGGTTATGAGCGGCGGATTGAAAGGAGTAGAGGAAGAAGTGTGTAAGGCTGATGCAGCCATGAATGTTAGAGAGCTCTGCTCTGTTAAAAAGAGAGATAAAGTTTGTATTCAGTGAGTTAATACGCCTGCTCAGCCTCTGTACCATGGTTAAGACACCACTGTGCAGGGGAAGGAATTAACATCATGTACATGCAGAGTTGCAGAGGCACGCACTCCTGCAGACACCATTAAAACGTAAATACTGTTTGATTGATTGATAAAGGGGCTTTATTGAACTTGTTTTTGAACATGTTTTTGTTTATCTTGTTAGCTTGCTGGGTACGGTTGGCTTATTAACGGCTAATTTAGCTCTTCTAACTATAACTAGCTTATTTTCGTTATTTACAATTTAATTTTACATGGTGTAGATTTTTAATGATTCATCAGTTTATGTGTTCTTTTAAAGATATCAACATACGAGGTCTATTAGAAAAGTATCCGACCTTATTATTTTTTTCAAAAATGATATGGATTTGAATCACGTGTGATTGCGTCAGACAAGCTTGAACCCTTGTGCGCATGCGTGAGTTTTTCCACGCCTGTCGGTTGCGTCATTCGCCTGTGAGCAGGCTTTGAGTGAGGAGTGGTTCACCCCCTCTGCGGATTTTCATTGTCAGGAAATGGCGGAATGATTTGGGCTTTTTTTCCATCAGAATTTTTTTCAGAAACTGTTACAGACTGGCACCTGGAAACCATTCGAAAAATTTATCTGGCTTTCGGTGAAAATTTTACGAGCTTCACAGAGAATAAGGACTGTTACTACAGCTTTAAGAACGGCCTTAAGGACGCTCGGCGCGCCGCGCTCCGAGCCGCCATCGAGAGCCACAAACCACCGGATCATTTCTAAACGGATGGCTCTGTGGAGCCGGGACCGTTGTGTGCACTTTCTCTGGTTATCACAAGAGCTGGACATCAACCATTTTCCGGCAGATTTCACTTTTAACAAGAGATTTTGTCATGGAAAGCAGAGCGGAGGCTTCGCGCGTCACGACCGATTTGCTGATGGAGCGAGACAAAGGAACACCTCCATTTTGGTCTCACAGGACGGCTTTGAGATGGGGTTCAGACAGCTGTCGGTAGTTTTTCCATCGAGTGATTATCTGAGAAATTGTGGATGTGCCTGGACATGCCAGAACATGTCCCGTGAGGCTTCATCATGGCATTGGTGTGCGCCATGCGGCACCGCCGCGACGCGCGAAGCCTCCGCTCCTCTTTCCATGACAAAAACTCCTCTAACAGTGGAATCTGTCGTTCATTTCCAAACTGGACGCTGTGTTTTATCCGGGACGTCGTCTGACTAGCACAGGAATTGTGAAAAGACGTGGACATCAGCACTTTTTCGGCACATTGAGACAGATGTGCGGAGGAATTCCGCGCATTGCGGAAGCCCGTAAAATTTTCACCGAAAGCCAGATAAATTTTTCGAATGGCTTCCAGGTGCCAGTCTCTAACAGTTTCTAAAAAATTCTGATGGAAAAAAAGCCCAAATCATTCCGCCATTTCCTGACAATGAAAATCTGCCGAGGGGGTGGACCACTCCTCACTCAAAGCCTGCTCACAGGCGAATGACGCAACCGACAGGCGTGGAAAAACTCACGCATGCGCACGAGGGTTCAAGCTTGTCTGACGCAATCACACGTAATTCAAATCCATATGGTTTTTGAAAAAAATAATAAGGTTGGATACTTTTCTAATAGACCTCGTATAGTACCTAAATTCTTAGGTTTCCATTTGATAGCATATAGATTATGCTTTTTATTTATTATGCTATTTATTATTTTATTTTTATTTATTATGCTTTTTGTTTTCCTTAGTATGCTAGCAGAGTTACTTTAGATAGATACCAATACACATTAGATCATAGCTTCTGTTTCTATAATAAAATACCAGATTTATAGCTTAGCCTACTAACTATAATTAAACTTTACTACTAGTCTACATACTAAAATACCTATGGTACAATCTTCTCCTGTATTAATATTTAGGTTTTAAAATCTACTCCTGTATATTATATAGTACCATATTTACTGTATATGTTGTTGATTACCCTTATTACAGTGGGGAAAATAAATATTTGACCCCCTGTCAGTTTTGCAGGTTTTCCTACCTACAAAGAATGGAGAAGTCTGTAATTTTTATTGTAGGTACACTTCAACTGTGAGAGACAGACTCTAAAAAAAAAAAAAAAAAAAATCCAGAAAATCACATTGTATGATTTTTAAATAATTAATTTGCATTTTATTGCATAAAATAAGTATTTGACCCCCTACCAACAAGCAAGAATTCTGGCTCTCACAGACCTGTTCATTTTTCTTTAAGAAGCCCTCTTATTCTGCACTCTTTACCTGTATTAATTGCACCTGTTTGAACTTGTTACCTGTATAAAAGACACCTGATCACACACTCAATCAATCACACTCCAACCTATCCACCATAGCCAAGACCAAAGAGCTGTCTAAAGACACCGGGGACAAAACTGTAGACCTGCACCAGGCTGGGATGGACTACAGGACAACATGCTTGGTAGAAGACAACAACTGTTATGATTATTTATTAGAAAGTGGAAGAAACACAAGATGACTGTCAATCTCCCTTGGTCTGGGATTCCATGCAAGATCTCACTTTGTGGGGTAAGGATGATTCTGAGAAAGCTCAGAACTACACAGGAGGACCTGGTCACTGACCTGAAGAGAGCTGGGACCACAGTCACAAAGATTACATTAGTAACACATGATGCTGTCATGGTTTAAAATCCTGCAGGGCAGCAAGGTCCCCCTGCTCAAGCCAGCACATGTCCAGGCCCGTTTGAAGTTCACCAGTGACCATCTGGATGATCCAGAGGGGGCATGGGAGAAGGTCATGTGGCCAGATGAGACCAAAATAGAGCTTTTTGGAATCAACTCCACTTACCATATTTAGAGGATGAGAACAACCCCAAGAAAACCATCCCAACCGTGAAGCATGGGGGTGGAAACATCATACTCTGGGGGTGCTCTTTTGCAAATGGGACAGGACGACTGCACCATATTAAAGGGAGGATGGATGGGGTCATGTATTGCAAGATTTTGGCAAACAACCTCCTTCCCTCAGTAAGAGCACTGAAGATGGGTCATGGCTGGGTCTTCCAGCATGACAATGACCCCAAACACACAGCCAGGGCAACTAAGAAGGGGCTCCGTAAGAAGCATTTCAAGGTCCTGGAGTGGCCTGGCCAGTCTCCAGACCTGAACTCAATAGAAAATCTTTGGAGGGAGCTGAAACTCCAAACCTGGAAAATTTGGAGAAGATCTGTATGGAGGAGTGGACCAAAATCCTTGTTGCAGTGTGTGAGATCCTGGTAAAGAACAGGAAACGTCTGACCTCTGTAATGGCAGACAAATCAGAATCAGAATCGAATCAGAATCAGAATCTCCTTTATTGTCATTTTAATTTGCATTACAACGAGATTTGAGTGCAACTCCAAAAAGATGCTTTCCGTGGTGCGAGTAATTTTTAGCCAAATAAAAGATAGTGAAATTTAACGGTAAATTATTCAGAGTATATGTACAACTCATATAAACATAAGGTAAAATAAAATAAAATAAAATAAAATGTGGACCAAGTAAAATGTAAAACGAGAATTATATACAACTGTGGAATCATATTGCACATGAAAATTGCACATGGTTTACAAGAAACTTGAAGGTGTGGATTAGAGTGATTTGTTATTGTTCAGTGCAGTGATCGCTATGGGGAGAAAGCTATCCCTGTTTCTGTACCAGTTGTTAAGCTCTGTTTTTCTAGGGGGTCAAATACTTATTTTATGCAATAAAATGCCATTAATTATTTAAAAATCATACAGTTTGATTTACTGGATTTTTTTTTAGATTTTGTCTCTCACAATTGAAGTGTACCAATACTAAAAATTACAGACCTCTCCATTCTTTGTAGGTGGGAAAACCTGCAAAACTGACAGGGGGTCAAATACTTATTTTCCCCACTGTATTTAAATATCAGTTATATATATGATGTCTTTTTATTTATTATTATATATATCCTTTTTTCTTGAGCTGCTTGGGTGGGTAGGGAGAGTTGCCATGGGATAAAAAAGCTTTTCTCAAGACCAGGCACCTAAGTGGCTCTACTCTACTCTTTTCTACTCTTCTATTTTACTCTTCCTTTTTTAGATATTTAGATATACCTTAGTATACTAGCATAGTTCCACCTTAGAATTGGAATATAATATATAAGATATACCTTACTAAATTTTCATGTACAAACTATATGTAAGACAATAGGATCTTAATAATAGGACAGCGCAGTCTCGTTTTAACCCCTATCCGGGGACAGCCGGCACAAACATGGCAGCCCGGGTATTAGTCTGTCCCCACAAACAGTCTCACTTCTAACGGAAAAATGGTGTCCTATTTTGTTAAGTTCGGTAAGTGTTAGCCTACACAGCTAACCAGAGTAGCTGCATTCTTTTGCCTGCACAACCACCACATTGTCACTTTTCTTTGCAGTTTCACTTTGTTTTTGTGTAATTTACCCAAAAACTCAGATAGTTTCTGATGGGGGCTTTCCTCGGATGTAGAGAAAATACGTCATATGCATCATATTTTACCCCTTTCGCGCCTGCCCTCAAACAAAACTGTGCTGCTCAATTAATTAAACAACTGCAAATTATAAAGAAAACAATGCTCATACTGCCGAGGGTATTTTAGCATTACGTTATTTTTTTCTTACAGGAGCATTTTAATCAGTTTCCCAAATCTACACCAACACTATGTTAAGAAAACCATGTGCGGTCTAGCACTGCCATCCCTGCACACAAGGCAATCCAGACTATTGTAGTACTCACTGTAACCATGAGAAAATAACCCAGATCTACAGCTGAAAAAAGGAACTAGTACTGTGAGTAATTTATTCACTGTACCCTTTTGTTTTACTTAATAGTTTTCTCAATAAGTCTTTTTTTTTTGTGGTAGTAATTTTTATTTGACTATAGATTTTCATCACTTTTCTCTCCACTGCACATTTGGCAATTATATTGTAAGGCTGGCTGACTTATTGCTGTGGTGTTTCTGCAGACAGTGCAGCTGTCCCCGACATAGCACTACAACCTATTTAGTCACTAAATTGACTCATTAGAACTGCTAATGACAGGTGTGCTTTCTTGTTTGGTTTGCAGTGTTGAAACGCTGCCAAAATGCTACCCATCTTGAGAGTGAAACACTGGTGTGCAAATATTAGCACTATGTGTCTTATCTATTGCTATGCACTTCTTCAGCTCAGTAAAAATTGATATGTGACATTTGCTATCCATTGTGGAATCACTTTAATGTCAAATCTGACAGACTCAATTTACTCAGTTAGGCTACAACAGAGGAAGAAGTCATTTTGTCTGTCCGATCATTATCTTCCTCATCGCACATTGTGACTGGGTAGACCAATTAAAATGGATTAACCTCCCATCTGGCCCTTTCTGCTACTGACTTGTTGTGTCATTTGGCTGGCCGAACTCCCATTTGTTTTTGTTCCTCTCTATCTCAGTGAGTGTCGAAAGTAATAATTGTGTTTCTCGCTGCGTGTAATGCAACATGCTCTGTTTTGCGTTTGTATTGAAATCTCGATCCTGTCCCTCTGCAGTGGCTATCTCCCGTATCTGAAGAACTGATGCTATCTTCCTCCCCCTGTGATTTTCCTGTTCACCAGCTGTATTATCCATTCTCCCCGACTGCTCTCGTTCTCAACTTTCATTATTACCTCGCTGGCTTCTCTATCTTTTCTCCTCATCTCTACTTCGCCACTACATTTTCTCCATCTTGCTCTGTCTGTCTGTCTCTCCAGCCCTCTTCCTGTCTCGTCTGTCTATATTCGTGCCTGGCTCTTATCTGTTCACTTTAGTCACTTGCTTTTACCTCAATTTAGACTTATTTAATCACGTCTCCCATGCAGCATCCTAAAGACGTGTCTAGTCACAAAGCGTCAGAGTGTAACCTGCTAAATTAGAATATTATAGTGAGGCAACACAAGTGCATTAGGAATTCTTGAGTTAATGGGCAATTTGGTTCACCCCATTGTTATGTCCTTTACATTCATTAAGCCCCAATGCTTTCATCCTTGCCTCTCTTCAACTCAACTTTCCAGCTAAAAGGACTGTATTCTGATCTACTGTATTGTCCAGCAGCATGAAGAAACAGTCATCAAATTTACTACACTAAATCAGGAAAAGTTGGGACAATATGTTAAATGCAAGCAACTAGAAAAAAACCCCTAGTGTTACTTCCATTTATTTTGATATTCATTTCATTGCAAACAATATGAACCAAAGATAGTTCATGTTTTGTGCGTTCAAGTTCATTTAATTTGTTAATGTACATCCACTCCTGCATTTAAGGCCTGCAACACATTCCAAAGAAAAGTTGGCACATTAGAGTAACGTAACATTGCCAGTCCTTCTCACAACACTTAAAAGATGCTTTGGCATGGAGGATACAAGTGATGAAGCATTTCAGGTCGAATACTTTTCTCACAGACCTCGTAAATAGTTGGAACATCAATTTAAAAAGTGTCTTTTAATTTTATTCTGAGTAGACAAGAATTCTATGTTAAGGTATTGGCAATTATGTTCTGACAAGTAGGAATCAACCAATTTATTGTATGAAGAATTTATTTCAAGATTTGTACAGTTTGGTTTTGACTGTGCAAAAATTGATTTTCAGACATGTTTCTGAAAATTATACTGTGTAGAAATTCAAGACATCATTTTATGACTAGCCGTAACTTCAGTCTTGAACTTTTTTCTCTTTCTGTCTCTGAAGCTCTGTTCAGATGAGATTAGTTTCATAAGGGAAGGAGGGGTAATGTACAGTAGTTATTACCAGAGTTTCTCAGTAATTTTATTCCCAGTTGAAATGCACCATTCTGGTTATTTTTACATGCTGTGCACTCCTGTTTTAGCTATGATTCCAGAGCCTTTTACCGTCTTTAAAACAATCTGTAGAAATGATGTTATGCTAATCCTATTTGAGTACACACATCAGTAAATATTCCATTGTAGCCTGTTGAAAAGGACTTTTCCACCATTTATCTCAAGTACGGAGGTTCTTAGAGGGGCATTTGGAAGGCAGTCAACAAGACAACCGTAGACATTTAGCATTCACACACGTTAAATGTAACATTTCTGAATCAAACTGTTTACACAGCTTACAGGTACAGCCTTTGAAACTGTGAATTAAGTAAGTTTTAAAACTTATCCATCCCGTAAGCAAGCACATTGGTGACACTCGTCAAGAAAAAGCCTCTAAGATGTTTTTTGGTTGTAGGAAAAAGCCTCAAGCAGACCAGATTCAGTGAGGTGACCACAGACCCGGCGCCAGAAAAAAATATTAAGGGGGCGATGAGTTTATCACAGGGGGCGGCCCCCCCCCCCCCAAAAAAAGTGCGCACCAGAGGGGACGTGCCTCTGAGCGTGCGCAATGAATTGGGTGCGCTCCTGGAAAGCTCGTGTATTTATGCTACACCGTTGTAAGAGACTGACTGAGTAAGAGTAAAGAGTGATGACAGTATGTTTTTAATTATTATTTGAAAGTATAGACCCTTGGTCAAGTGATCTCCTGCATACCACACAGAGCCGGTGTTCTGTCGCGATGAGGTGCGCCAACTTTCGACAGTCTAAGCTGTGACGTACCTTCGCATTGTCCAATAGGAACGACGCATTGGGCCAAAACACGGAAGACTTGTGGCAGAAACCACTATCTACAAAATGGATCGGTGCAGAAACCACTGATCTGTACAAAACATTAACGTGTGACAGGACTGCTCATTTATAGAGCAGTTTTCTGAAGAAAAATCATTGGAAATGTTTTGTGTTGTTGTTGTTTGTTACCTCAAAATTTCTGATTACTGTTAAAAAAAAGTTTAGTACACTTGTAATTAAAATAGCTAAATAAATCAATAAATGGATCTTTAGAAGCCTTTCATCTGTAAATTAAAACCACCTGTTATTTCAGATTAGATAATTTCTTGTTTAACATAAGGAACCTTGGACATTTATTTTTAGACAAATAAAATAACATGGAAACTTGTACATTTTTCTAAGTCTGGTAGATTATTTATATCTCATTTCAACCAGAATAACAAACACTAAATAAATACAAATGTTTATTATAAATGCAACAGGAAATAATTTAACAATGACTGCAGTGTGATTGTAAAGTAGGATTTCTGTGACATAAACCTCATGATGTTTTTTTTTTATATATATATATATATATTGTCATTTAAACTTGTAATTTCGTCAAAATATGTAATTGCCTTTAATGTTATCAGGACAGTCATTTCTAAAATATGAATTTGAGCACAATAAGTGGAGAGCTTCTACCTGTGCAAATGTCTTTTGACTTTGATTCATGGACATTTTTAATGATCCGTTCATTTATTGTTAAAACATAAAATGAAACAGCTGTTGGGGAAGTGTTGTGACACGGACCCACAACAGGGGGCGTTAATGAAGGGACAATGGAATAGCCAAAAAGTAACAATTTAATGTTGTGAAGGTGCGCAACGTAGTACAGACAGATACAAATATGCGTTATATCAATCCGACACAAGGTGACGTGTGGCAGGCTCGAAGATAGGAGACGTCCGGTGCGAGAAGAGCCGGATCCCACACAGCCCTCACCACCAACCGACCTGAAGAACACCGGAGCCGCCAAGCCCTGCGCTCCAGGTGGCCACTGTCTTCAGCAGTCAGACCCGGTACTGCTAGCAGAAAACAGAAACAGTTCTGGATGAGTGTGAGTTCGCACACTCAGTAATCCCACAGTCTGTACACAGTTAGGAGGGAGAACCTCCACCTCCAATCACACACTCGTGCAGCTCCCGAGATAACCACTTATCTGGGTGGGGTGGGAGGCGAAGCCGTCGCAGTCCACACCAAACGCCAACTCAGCAGACAGGGTATCTGTCCCAGGAAAACGGCTGCAAAAAGAGATCAGACTAATACTCGAATTAGGGTTCAGCAGAGAATTACCTGTATGGTAGAAGATTTCTCGGCGAGGAGGTGGAGTTGCAGTCCGGTCTTTGTAGTGGTGGTGATGGGTGACAGCTGGTGTTGATAGGTGACAGCTGTCACCTCCAGCGGCTCCGACGCCCTCTCGTGCTTGGAGCCCGCACTCCAAGCAGGGCGCCATCTGGTGGTGGTGGGCCAGCAGTACCTCCTCTTCAGTGGCCCACACAACAGGACCCCCCCTCAACGGGCGCCTCCTGGCGCCCGACCAGGTTTATCCGGGTGCCGGGCGTAGAAGTCGGCCAGGAGGGCCGGGTCCAGGATGAAGCTCCGTTTCACCCAGGAGCGTTCCTCGGGGGCATACCCCTCCCAGTCCACCAGATACTGGAAGCCCCGACCCTTGCGACGGACGTCCAGAAGCCGACGCACGGTCCATGCCGGCTCCCCGTCGATGATCCGGGCAGGAGGCGGTGCAGGTCCAGGGGTGCAGAGCGGTGAGGTGTGGTATGGCTTGATCCGTGACACGTGAAAAACAGGATAGATCCGCAGTGAAGCCACGGCTGCCAGCTTCACTGCGGCCGGGCTGAGGACCTTGGTGATGGGAAACGGTCCGATATACCTGTCTTTCAGTTTATGGGAGTCCACTTGGAGCGGGATGTCCTTTGTTGACAACCATACCTCCTGCCCGGGCTGGTATGCAGGGGCCGGGGAACGCCGGCGGTCTGCATGGGCCTTGGCCCTCGTCCGGGCCTTCAACAGGGCAGAACGGGCGGTCCGCCACACCCGGCGCCACCTCCTGAGGTGGGCCTGGACTGAGGGCACACCGACCTCTCCCTCCACAAGCGGAAACAATGGGGGTTGGTACCCCAAACACACCTCAAACGGGGAGAGGCCGGTGGCAGACGACACTTGACTGTTGTGGGCGTACTCGATCCAGGCCAGATGGGTGCTCCAGGCCGTCGGGTGCGCGGAGGTAACGCAACGGAGGGCCTGCTCCAACTCCTGGTTGGCCCGCTCTGCCTGTCCGTTCGTCTGAGGGTGATACCCGGACGAGAGACTCACGGTGGCCCCCAGTTCCTTGCAGAAACTCCTCCAGACCTGAGAGGAGAACTGAGGGCCACGGTCTGAGACGATGTCCGCTGGTATCCCATGCAGACGCACCACGTGGTGGACCAGGAGGTCTGCTGTCTCCTGGGCCGTAGGGAGCTTCGGGAGGGCCACAAAGTGGGCCGCCTTGGAGAACCGGTCCACTATCGTTAGGATGGTGGTGTTGCCCTGGGATGGCGGGAGGCCCGTGACAAAGTCCAGGCCCATGTGGGACCAGGGGCGATGAGGCACCGGTAGGGGTCAGAGGAGTCCTGAGGTCCTCTTGTGGTCCACCTTGCCCCTGGCACAGGTGGTGCAGGCCTGGACGCAGTCCCGGACGTCGGCTTCCATAGATGCCCACCAGAAGCGCTGCTGGACTACTGCCATGGTCCTGCGCACTCCGGGATGACAAGACAGTTTGGACCCATGACAGAAGTCCAAAACCGCAGCTCTGGCCTCTGGTGGGACGTACATCTTGTTCTTCGGGCCAGTTCCCGGGTCCGGGTTCCGTGTCAGGGCCTCCTGGACGGTCTTCTCCACGTCCCAGGTGAGAGTGGCCACGACAGTGGACTCGGGGATGATGGTCTCTGGGGGGTCTGACAGCTCGGCCTTGGCTTCCTCTTCATGCACCCGGGACAGTGCATCCGACCGTTGGTTCTTGGTCCCGGGGCGGTATGTAATCTGGAAGTCAAAGCGCCCAAAGAACAATGACCAGCGGGCTTGCCTGGGGTTCAACCGCTTGGCGGTCCGGATGTACTCCAGGTTCCGATGGTCCGTGAAAACCGTGAAGGGCACCGTCGCTCCCTCCAACAGGTGTCTCCACTCCTCAAGAGCCTCCTTCACCGACAAGAGTTCCCGATTGCCGACGTCATAATTCCTCTCAGCCAGGGTCAACCTGCGGGAAAAATAGGCACAAGGGTGGAGGACCTTATCGGACTCCCCGCTCTGGGACAGCACGGCTCCTATCCCTGAGTCAGAGGCATCCACTTCCACTGTGAACTGGCGAGTAGGATCGGGCTGCATCAGAACTGGTGCAGTCGAGAACCGGTGTTTCAACTCCCTAAACGCGGCTTCGCACCGATCCGACCAGGTGAAGGGGACTTTTGTGGAGGTCAGGGCTGTCAGGGGGCTAACTACCTGACTGTAGCCCTTAATGAACCTCCTGTAGAAGTTCGCAAAACCGAGGAACTGTTGCAGCTTCCTACGGCTTGTTGGGTGGGGCCAATCTCTCACTGCCGCAACCTTGGCCGGATCAGGGACGACGGAGTTAGAGGAGATGATGAACCCCAGGAAGGACAAAGAAGTGCGGTGGAACTTGCACTTCTCGCCCTTCACAAACAGCCGGTTCTCCAACAACCGCTGTAGGACCTGACGTACATGCTTGACATGAGTCTCAGGGTCTGGAGAAAAGATGAGGATGTCGTCTAGATACACGAAGACAAACCGGTGCAGGAAGTCCCGCAAGACATCATTAACCAATGCTTGGAACCTCGCGGGGGCGTTTGTGAGGCCGAACGGCATGACCAGGTACTCAAAGTGACCTAAGGGGGTGTTAAATGCCGTCTTCCACTCGTCTCCCTTCCGGATCCGAACCAGGTGGTACGCATTCCTAAGATCAAGTTTAGTGAATATTTGGGCTCCATGCAGGGGCGTGAACACCGAATCCAACAGAGGTAACGGGTATCGGTTGCGAACCGTGATCTCGTTCAGCCCTCTGTAATCGATGCATGGACGGAGTCCGCCGTCCTTCTTACCCACAAAAAAGAAACCCGCACCCATCGGGGAGGTGGAGTTCCGGATCAACCCGGCAGCTAACGAGTCCCAGATGTAGGTCTCCATTGATTCGCATTCCGGACGTGAGAGGTTGTACAGCCTGCTGGACGGGTACTCAGCGCCCGGAATCAAATCGATGGCGCATTCGTACGGTCGGTGTGGGGGAAGGGCGAGTGCCAGATCTTTGCTGAAGATGTCAGCAAGATCGTGGTACTCACATGGCACCGCCGTCAGATTGGGGGGGACTTTGACCTCCTCCTTAGCTGTCTCACCGGGTGGAACCGAGGATCCTAAACACTCCCGGTGGCAGGTTTCGCTCCACTGCGTCACAACCCCAGATGGCCAATCAATCCGGGGATTGTGTTTCAACACCCATGGAAAACCCAAAATCACTCGGGAGGTAGAAGGTGTTACGTAAAACACAATCTCCTCCCTGTGATTCCCAGACACCACCAAAGTCACTGGCTGTGTGTGGTGTGTGATTAATGGAAGAAGAGTGCCATCTAGTGCTCGTACCTTCACAGGGGAAGGCAGAGCCACCAGAGGGAGCCCTACTTCCTTTGCCCATCTGCTGTCCAGCAGATTCCCTTCCAACCCCGTGTCTACAAGTGCTGGGGCGTGAAGGGTTAAATCCTCACTAAGGATTGTGACTGGGATTCATGCTGATTTTCGGGGTTCCCCCGCGTGCGTGTTATGGCCCACCCTTAGCCCAGTTTCTAAGGACGGGCGTTGTAGTTTGACCGTTTGGGACAGTTCCTCTGTATGTGACCACTAGATCCACAGAAAAAACACTCCCCGTGGGCCTGCCTCCTTTTTCTGTCTTTTGATTTCATTTTGGCCCTGCTCGTGTCCATAGCTTCGTCAGCAGGGGGAGCCGTAGCCACACGGGGCCCTCTGGCTGTGGAGCGTGGGGACGATGGCACCCTTTCGGACCCGGAAGGAAGAGGGATGGCCCGTGCCCGGTCACGCCCCCGCCCTGCTCCCGACGGTGTTCCTCTAACCGGTTGTCTAGCCGTACAACCAGGTCGACAAGCCCGTCAAAATCCCGCGGTTCCTCCTTAGCCAGCAGGTGCTCCTTCAGGACCGGAGACAGTCCGTTTATGAATGCGGCGCGGAGTGCAACGATATTCCAGCCGGACCTCGCAGCCGCTATGCGGAAGTCGACTGCATACTCGGCTGCACTCCGGCGCCCCTGTCGCATTGACAGTAGCACGCTCGAAGCGGTCTCGCCTCTGTTGGGATGATCAAAAACCTGTTTGAACTCCCTTACAAACCCAGCGTATGACGTTAGGAGCCGTGAGTTCTGCTCCCAGAACGCCGTAGCCCAGGCGCGTGCCTCTCCTCGAAGCAAATTAACAACATAAGCCACCCGGCTAGCGTCTGAGGCGTACATGACGGGACGCTGTGCAAAGACAAGCGAGCACTGCATTAGGAAGTCCGCGCACGTCTCGACACAACCTCCGTACGGCTCCGGAGGGCTTATGTATGCTTCAGGGGATGGTGGGGGGGGGGGGGGTTGTCGAACGACCAGTGGAACGTTTGTGTCTGACAAGGGACCAGCAGGAGGAGGTGCTGCAGTAGCGCCTTGATCGCGCGCCTCCACCCTGGCGGTGAGAGCCTCCATCCTCCGATTGAGGATAACGTTCTGCTCGGTTACCAGATCCAACCGAGCAGTGAAAGCGGTCAGTATTTGCTGCAGCTCCCCTAACACGCCTCCTGCTGGCGCCTGTGCACCTTGCTCTTCCATTGGCCGTTCAGGCTCGAGTTGACGCCCCTTGGGATCCATGACGCTGGCCGAGAAATCCTGTTGGGGAAGTGTCGTGACACGGACCCACAACAGGGGGCGTTAATGAAGGGACAATGGAATAGCCAAAAAGTAACAATTTAATGTTGTGAAGGTGCACAACGTAGTACAGACAGATACAAATATGCGTTATATCAATCCGACACAAGGTGACGTGTGGCAGGCTCGAAGATAGGAGATGTCCGGTGCGAGAAGAGCCGGATCCCACACAGCCCTCACCACCAACCGACCTGAAGAACACCGGAGCCGCCAAGCCCTGCACCCCAGGTGGCCACTGTCTTCAGCAGTCAGACCCGGTACTGCTAGCAGAAAACAGAAACAGTTCTGGATGAGTGTGAGTTCGCACACTCAGTAATCCCACAGTCTGTACACAGTTAGGAGGGAGAACCTCCACCTCCAATCACACACTCGTGCAGCTCCCGAGATAACCACTTATCTGGGTGGGGTGGGAAGCGAAGCCGTCGCAGTCCACACCAAACGCCAACTCAGCAGACAGGGTATCCGTCCCAGGAAAACGGCTGCAAAAAGAGATCAGACTAATACTCGAATTAGGGTTCAGCAGAGAATTACCTGTACGGTAGAAGATTTCTCTGCGAGGAGGTGGAGTTGCAGTCCGGTCTTTGTAGTGGTGTTGATAGGTGACAGCTGTCACCTCCAGCGGCTCCAACGCCCTCTCGTGCTTGGAGCCCGCACTCCAAGCAGGGCGCCATCTGGTGGTGGTGGGCCAGCAGTACCTCCTCTTCAGCGGCCCACACAACAACAGCTTTTAAAAAAATAATAAAATAGTTGCTGTTGAAAGAGCCTTTGATTTAGAAGCAGGTGATGTTATGCTGAATTCTCAGGACCAGACGAAGGTCTCTTCTGCAGCTTTGAACTCTGGTGGTGTTGCTGAAGACACTTTTGTCCTATTTCGAAGAGCAGAGATGTTTTCTTTCGACTGGACTTCGTGGTGTTCAGCTTATCAATGGAAGTTTGGTTGTCTGCACAGCAAATGTTCCTGATTGGGACAAATAAAAATATTTCTTTAAATATAGAGAAACACTAAACAGTTTTTATATAAAAAAGGGAAAAAAACAGGAAAAAAAGATGGAAAAAAAAATGCTTGAAAAAAGAAGTTATTTAAAGTTTAGCTTTTATGGTGCCTGAAAAAAGCTGTAGCTTTATTTGGTAAAAATAAAGACTGAACCATTTACAAATTAAAGCGTTCACTCAGATCAACTGTGCTAAAAAGCTAAGCTAACATTAGCCGATCATTAAACCTTCACACCAGTGCAGAAACGTCACATTTTACTTTTATTTTATCCTCACCTCGATAAAGCTGCAGAACTAACCGCTGTTGGGCAAACTGGGACTTCGCATATATCCAAAAAGTGGGAGATTTCGGACTGAGTGGGTTTCCTCCATCACCCCGGCTGCCTGCCTCGGTCTGCCCAGGAATGATGCCTGAAGGCCGTCTTCTCCGTGCGGGTCGGCCCGTTGTCGCGGTTCGATCGATATCCCACCAAGTCGTCAGTCCTCCCTCGGTCGGCGTCACTCCGAAAAGTAGCTGAAAAAAGCTTCACCCAGCAGGGTGATGGGAGAATCGCTCTACTGCTGTTTTTTAAAGCTTTTTTGTGGTTCAGGCAACGCAAATTCAAGATGGTGATCACTGAACTTTTTTCAGGTTGTGGAAACAGCCAGAGTGTGACGTGGCCGCAATCTCTGCCCCCTTGCCGCTTCTGAAGCGAGGCGTCTGACGTCACGACGCGTTGGAAACGCACCGGCCTGGTGTTATGAAGCGTTAAAGTGTCGAGCTGAAGCTTGCAGTGTGAAAGGCCCTTGACACTGCTTGAATAAATCGAGTTTGCCCTCTGCCGCACTGACAAATGCAACCCTCAACCTATCAAATCGCTTCAACACAGACACACGCCATATCTGTTTGTTTTAAAATTAATTACTTTAGTTAATTAATTTGGTTTATTTGTTAAATACATGATATTATTGAAATTTGCTATATTTTCCAGTATTTCTTTTTCTTTCTTTTTTCTTTTTATTTTTTGATAACTCTAACATCCGAGGGGGGCGAGGTTGATGACGTGAGGGGGCGTCAACAAAACACAAACAAAACACAAGCACAAAACCAAAACAAATAAACAAAAGAGTGTTAAGCCCACACAACAGAAAGTGTTTGTGCCAGCAAAAAACAAACAAACAAACAAACCTTGGATGTTGACAAGGCAATTCATTATGGGTCGATTTTTTTTTTCTATATGTGGTAGGGAGCATTGGGCGGATTGGTGCAAGTGATTAGTTCTCATGCCTTCTAAACAGAAGGTATCTGGTTCCAGACAGCCTGTCCTCAATTCTCAGTGCACATCTGGAGTTGCATTAGAAAGGGCATCCAGTGAAAACCGTAGTGTGGATCTGCTGTATAAAAAATAGGAGCAGTCAGAGGAACTCTACAAGATGACATCACTGATTGTTTTAGCGTTATTGTGCCAGCATATGGGTGGGGTTTGAGTCATTTATCTATTCACTCACTGTGTTTTACAGGGTACATGCCAACGATTTTCTGTAACTAAGAATATAGAGCTGAAGATATCAAAAATGTCAACGTAATCACAGCATACATTTTAAAATTGAATCATTTTAATACATATCAAATTGTAATGATTATCTTAAGTGATCATTTTGAAATGTGAAAAATCATTTTTGATATCTTACAACTAAAAGGGATTGCGATTAGTGTTTGTATATAAGATATCTTGAGTAATTTCAGTGTAACTGCAGAATCCCTTTATTATCCACGGAACTGAAGAAGCTTCATATGAAACCTTTTATATGTTAAAATGGCTGGCTGTAGGCAGTGTGTCGTCTGGGTTTGGTTGCTGTGGTGATGATTACAGAAGTACATCATTGAGGGAAGACATCACAGCACACAGCTGCACGTGAGCATACACACACACACACACACACACACACACACACACACACACACACACACACACACACACACACACACACACACACACACACACACACACACACACACACTGCATACATACTGTAGTGGAAATATTCATGAAAGTGCTACATTCTCACAACTCCTTTCCACCTGATTGAACCACACGTACCATGATGCATCCTGACAAATACCAACGCAACTGTGCACACTTAGATGTGCAGCGCAAAACCCGTGTTACACAGAGGTGCTGACGGCTGTCATGTTAATATGCCAAGCAGGTTGGAAGATGCTGGCATGTATGGGTAAGGTGGCAGAGTGAAGAGAAGGAAAGTGATGGGAAAGCAAAAAGAAAACCTTCATTCTTACATTATTGACCACTTTTTTTCCCTTTACAAAAATATCATTCATACCAAACCTTTTATTACTTACACTGCCTTCGGTAAGGAATGTGACAGTTTTTTGAACTATTTTGCTGATAAAGTAAAAACCTTCAAAGACTCTATGAATTCAGCTGACGTCCACTGCTTATGTGACTTTTCTATGATGTCCTTGACTTCAGCAATTGACATCTGAGTGCATTCATACTGACTCTAGATATAAAAAGCACCTAGGTTTTAAACCCTAAGAGTATTTTCTTGATTTTTATCATGCCTTATGAAATTCCCCTTTCAAAGTATTTTCTTTTAGGATAATGCCCATGTGTGCATATGAAAATGTTGAGAACAGTTTCAGCTTTCTGAATGTGAGACAAATATTTCTCTAGAACACTGTGTAAAGATATGATCTATTAATAGAAATATGATGAAACGTTGATCAGGATACAGTCAAGCGTCATTAGGACCCTAAGAGTTAAATAAGAATCTACCCATTATTGAACCTTACAGTATGTGTTAGCCAAGGATGCTGGTAACACGTTACTTAGTAATGTAGGAACTCTTAGTAACTCTTTTTTCAGTAAGGAGTAATGTAACGCGTTAATCATTCCAAATCAGTAATCAGAATGTAGTTATTTCTACAAGTCACTGTGCGTTACTGTTATTTTCGTATTTTGATACAGTATAAAACAGGGTGCCTGACTGGTCGATTGCAGAGATAGTGTGGGTCGATTGCAGCATTAAATCTGGCCCATGGGCAGAGCAGCTCTGAGTTGAAAAACAGTTGTCCTCTCTCAAAGGTCAGTGATGGCAGCACACCTGCACACCTGCACTGAGCTTTACTAAAACATTTTTACACTTTTTTCTTTAAACTCTGTGAGTGTCCTCGCTAAAAACAACTGTAGACCTGCGACACATTAACAACAAACACTAACGCTGTTTTTCCACCCAAATGTGCCTAATGGCTCTTTCTGAGGACGACATGCCCTAAGAAACACTGCTAAAACTTTTTTAGCTCTCAATCTGGTCGTGCGTTGTGTATAAATACACATTATCCATTCTTCCTGCTCAGACGGCAAACCAGGGGCGAATCCAGGCTCAAGATGGGGGGATGCGGCTCCCCCACACCACCCCTAGATTAATGGTCCACTTTTCAAGATAACAATAATAATAACAACAACAACAACAATAATAATAATAATATTATTATTATTATTATTAAGTTCAATAATTAAAATGTTTAGAAAGAATTTAAATGTTAGAAAAACGGTAGAAATAATTGAATTCTTACATTTATAAACAATGCAGATTATAAATAGTAAATTTTACTGTTACAGTGCTGTCACCAGCTAAATATGAGGTCAAAAAAGACTGTCTTTATATTATTTTTTATAAAATAAGTATTTATGTTCAATGAAGTCAAGAAAGACTGACTTTATTTTATGTTTGAAAAAACCTTTTTTTTTCAGAAAATAGTATTTTAATTTCAGCTTAAAATTTCAGGACATACATTGTTTACATTGCTGTTAAAAATGCACTTCCAATAAAGTGAGTATTGTCAAAACTGGTTATCATTTTCATGTTGAGGTGGCAGGGGGTTGTTGTCAGCATCTGCTGAAAGTAACTAATAAAGTAACTAACATTCTAACATAGTTACTTTTAAAATAGAGTAATCAGTAAAGTAACTAAGTTACTTTTTCAAGGAGTGATCAGTAATTAAATTACTTTTTCAAAGTCACTGTGGCAACTGTAGCTGTTATTAATGTGTCTTTAGTGTCCAGGTTTAAACACACCTCAACTGCTTCCAACATTTTCACAAAATTATAGACCAATTTGTAAATGACCATTCCCGATATAAATTATTGGAATTACTGACCCAGTCAGATCTTAGACTTCAGTCAAGGAGACAACATTTTGAATGGATTTCAATCTGGCTATTCCTGTCGATATAGTAGCTTTTTAAGGGTAACAAATGATATATTCATGATGTCAGATTCTGGAAACCATACCATGTTACATTTGGCTGCTGTGTTCAGTACCTTACTACACCTATTGTATATTATTAAATGGGCTTGGACACTGTGCCACCACAGAAGAAGTTCTATTAAATAGTTCATTTTGCTGCACTTATCAACTCCAGCTATGGATTGTTGGCACAGGCAGCCACCACAATTGGTCAGATCAGACACCATTCACCAGTACGCCACACTTGCAGTCCACTTAAATATGCGTACCTACTACTCTATTTCCCCAAGCTACTCCAGAGTTGAGTAGTAAGTGCTTTGGAAAGTGTAACACTACAAGTGGACCAGTGTATGCACTCACTGTAATTAAATTTAGCATGATAAATGTTAGTGCTGAATCTGATGGAAAATTTAAATTGCCATTATTCTGGGAAATATTATGATTTGTGATTATGACATGTTAAATTAATGGTTTTGTAATTTTTTTCATTATTATCAATCAATCAATCAATCAACTTTTTTTTATATAGCGCCAAATCACAACAAACAGTTGCCCCAAGGCGCTCTATATTGTAAGGCAAGGCCATACAATAATTATGAAAAACCCCAACGGTCAAAACGACCCCCTATGACCCCCTTTTAACAGGAAGAAACCTCCAGCAGAACCAGGCTCAGGGAGGGGCAGTCTTCTGCTGAAACTGGTTGGGGCTGAGGAAAAGAACCAGGAAAAAGACATGCTGTGGAGGGGGGCAGAGATCGATCACTAATGATTAAATGCAGAGTGATGCATACGGAGCAAAAAGAGAAAGAAACAGTGCATCATGGGAACCCCCCCACAGTCTACGTCTAAAACAGCATAACCAAGGGATGGTCCAGGGTCACCTGATCCAGCCCTAACTATAAGCCTTAGCGAAAAGGAAAGTTTTAAGCCTAATCTTAAAAGTAGAGAGGGTATCTGTCTCCCTGATCTGAATTGGGAGCTGGTTCCACAGGAGAGGAGCCTAAAAGCTGAAGGCTCTGCCTCCCATTCTACTCTTACAAACCCTAGGAACTACAAGTAAGCCTGCAGTCTGAGAGCGAAGCGCTCTAATGGGGTAATATGGTACTACGAGGTCCCTAAGATAAGATGGGACCTGATTATTCAAAACCTTATAAGTAAGAAGAAGAATTTTAAATTCTGTTCTAGAATTAACAGGAAGCCAATGAAGAGAGGCCACCACGGGTGAGATATGCTCTCTCCTGCTAGTCCCCGTCAGTACTCTAGCTGCAGCATTCTGAACCAACTGAAGGCTTTTTAGGGAACTTTTAGGACAACCTGATAATAATGAATTACAATAGTCCAGCCTAGAGGAAATAAATGCATGAATTAGTTTTTCAGCATCACTCTGAGACAAGACCTTTCTGATTTTAGAGATATTGCGTAAATGCAAAAAGGCAGTCCTACATATTTGTTTAATATGCGCTTTGAATGACATATCCTGATCAAAAATGACTCCAAGATTTCTCACAGTATTACTAGAGGTCAGGGAAATGCCATCCAGAGTAAAGATCTGGTTAGACACCATGCTTCTAAGATTTGTGGGGCCAAGTACAATAACTTCAGTTTTATCTGAGTTTAAAAGCAGGAAATTAGAGGTCATCCATGTCTTTATGTCTGTAAGACAATCCTGCAGTTTAGCTAATTGGTGTGTATCCTCTGGCTTCATGGATAGATAAAGCTGGGTATCATCTGCGTAACAATGAAAATTTAAGCAATACCGTCTAATAATACTGCCTAAGGGAAGCATGTATAAAGTGAATAAAATTGGTCCTAGCACAGAACCTTGTGGAACTCCATAATTAACTTTAGTCTGTGAAGAAGATTCCCCATTTACATGAACAAACTGTAATCTATTAGACAATATGATTCAAACCACCGCAGCGCAGTGCCTTTAATACCTATGGCATGCTCTAATCTCTGTAATAAAATTTTATGGTCAACAGTATCAAAAGCAGCACTGAGGTCCAACAGAACAAGCACAGAGATAAGTCCACTGTCCGAAGCCATAAGAAGATCATTTATAACCTTCACTAATGCTGTTTCTGTACTATGATGAATTCTAAAACCTGACTGAAACTCTTCAAATAGACCATTCCTCTGCAGGTGATCAGTTAGCTGTTTTACAACTACCCTCTCAAGAATCTTTGAGAGAAAAGGAAGGTTGGAGATTGGCCTATAATTAGCTAAGATAGCTGGGTCAAGTGATGGCTTTTTAAGTAATGGTTTAATTACTGCCACCTTAAAAGCCTGTGGTACATAACCAACTAACAAAGACAGATTGATCATATTTAAGATTGAAGCATTAAATAATGGTAGGACTTCCTTGAGCAGCCTGGCAGGAATGGGGTCTAATAAACATGTTGATGGTTTGGATGAAGTAACTAATGAAAATAACTCAGACAGAACAATCGGAGAGAAAGAGTCTAACCAAATACCGGCATCACTGAAAGCAGCCAAAGATAACGATACATCTTTGGGATGGTTATGAGTAATTTTTTCTCTAATAGTCAAATTTTGTTAGCAAAGAAAGTCATGAAGTCATTACTAGTTAAAGTTAATGGAATACTCAGCTCAATAGAGCTCTGACTCTTTGTCAGCCTGGCTACAGTGCTGAAAAGAAACCTGGGGTTGTTCTTATTTTCTTCAATTAGTGATGAGTAGAAAGATGTCCTAGCTTACGGAGGGCTTTTTTATAGAGCAACAAACTCTTTTTCCAGGCTAAGTGAAGATCTTCTAAATTAGTGAGACGCCATTTCCTCTCCAACGTACGGGTTATCTGCTTTAAGCTACGAGTTTGTGAGTTATACCACGGAGTCAGACACTTCTGATTTAAAGCTCTCTTTTTCAGAGGAGCTACAGCATCCAAAGTTGTCTTCAATGAGGATGTAAAACTATTGACGAGATACTCTAACTCCCTTACAGAGTTTAGGTAGCTACTCTGCTCTGTGTTGGTATATGACATTAGAGAACATAAAGAAGGAATCATATCCTTAAACCTAGTTACAGCGCTTTCTGAAAGACTTCTAGTGTAATGAAACTTATTCCCCACTGCAGGGTAGTCCATCAGGGTAAATGTAAATGTTATTAAAAATGATCAGACAGAAGGGAGTTTTCAGGGAATACTGTTAAGTCTTCTATTTCCATACCATAAGTCAGAACAAGATCTAAGATATGATTAAAGTGGTGGGTGGACTCATTTACTTTTTGAGCAAAGCCAATAGAGTCTAATAATAGATTAAATGCAGTGTTGAGGCTGTCATTCTCAGCATCTGTGTGGATGTTAAAATCGCCCACTATAATTATCTTATCTGAGCTAAGCACTAAGTCAGACAAAAGGTCTGAAAATTCACAGAGAAACTCACAGTAACGACCAGGTGGACGATAGATAATAACAAATAAAACTGGTTTTTGGGACTTCCAATTTGGATGGACAAGACTAAGAGACAAGCTTTCAAATGAATTAAAGCTCTGTCTGGGTTTTTGATTAATTAATAAGCTGGAATGGAAGATTGCTGCTAATCCGTGCTACGAGCATTCTGACAGTTAGTGTGACTCGGGGGTGTTGACTCATTTAAACTAACATATTCATCCTGCTGTAACCAGGTTTCTGTTAGGCAGAATAAATCAATACGTTGATCAATTATTATATCATTTACCAACAGGGACTTAGAAGAGAGAGACCTAATGTTTAATAGACCACATTTAATTGTTTTAGTCTGTGGTGCAATTGAAGGTGCTATATTATTTTTTCTTTTTGAATTTTTATGCTTAAATAGATTTTTGCTGGTTAATGGTGGTCTGGAAGCAGGTCTGGAAGCAGGCACCGTCTCTATGGGGATGGGGTAATGAGGGGATGGCAGGGGGAGAGAAGCTGCAGAGAGGTGTATAAGACCACAGCTCTGCCTCCTGGTCCCAACCCTGGACAGTCACAGTTTGGAGGATCCAAGAAAATTGGCCAGATTTCTAGAAATGAGAGCTGCTCCATCCAAAGTGGGATGGATGCCGTCTCTCCTAACAAGACCAGGTTTTCCCCAGAAGCTTTGCCAATTATCAATGAAGCCCACCTCATTTTTTGGACACCACTCAGACAGCCAGCAATTCAAGGAGAACATGCGGCTAAACATGTCACTCCCGGTCTGATTGGGGAGGGGCCCAGAGAAAACAACAGAGTCCGACATTGTTTTTGCAAAGTTACACACCGATTTAATGTTAATTTTAGTGACCTCCGATTGGCGTAACCGAGTGTCATTACTGCCGACGTGAACTACAATCTTACCAAATTTACGCTTAGCCTTAGCCAGCAATTTCAAATGTCCTTCGATGTCGCCTGCTCTGGCCCCCGGAAGACAATTGACAATGGTTGCTGGTGTCGCTAACTTCACATTTCTCAAAACAGAGTCGCCAATAACCAGAGTTTGATCCTCGGCGAGTGTATCGTCGAGTGGGGAAAAACGGTTAGAGATGTGAACGGGTTGACGGTGTACACGGGGCTTCTGTTTAGGGCTATGCTTCCTCCTCACAGTCACCCAGTCAGCCTGCTTTCCCGACTGCCCGGGATCTGCCAGGGGGGAACTAACGGCGGCTAAGCTACCTTGGTCCGCACCGACTACAGGGGCCTGGCTAGCTGTAGAATTTTCCACGGTGCGGAGCCGAGTCTCCAATTCGCCCAGCCTGGCCTCCAAAGCTACGAATAAGCTGCACTTATTACAAGTACCGTTACTGCTAAAGGAGGCCGAGGAATAACTAAACATTTCACACCCAGAGCAGAAAAGTACGGGAGAGACAGGAGAAGCCGCCATGCTAAATCGGCTAAGAGCTAGTAGCTACGCAACCTAGCGGATTCCTAAAAACACACAAAGTGAATAATGTGTAAATAATTTAGAGGTGATTCAGCAGAAGGAAGGCACCAAACAGGCCATGAAGCAGCACAGGTAACGCACGACAACAGCGAACGCACGACAACGGTGCTAAAATAAAATAAAAATCGACTAAACACGCTGTGGAGCAGCACAGGTAACGCACGACAACAGTGCTAAAAAAAAAAAAAAATAAATAAAACGAAAGCGTTAGCAAGCTAGTTAGCTTGCCAACGCTGATGAAAGTTAGCTGATAAAAGTGCTCCGTCGCGATGTTTCGACTGTTAGAGGTCTTCCTTAGGCGTTGGAGCACAGTGAAAAAGTAAAAAAAAAGTAAAAAGGTAAAAAAGTAAAAAAGTCTTGAAAAAGACTGTTAGTTCAAAGTCCAAAGCAGCAGGTAGCAGTCTCTGTGTAAACAGTCCCAACAGAGAGCCATTATCTATGCTTTATGTGCAAAATCATTGCCAAAGATATTCGAAGATCTGTGGAGTGCTGCAGTAGGCTTATGTGTGCGTACAGCTTCTGCGATACCTGGATGTAAAAGTTGAGACCTGGGCAGTTTTTGACTATCCAGAGCTCGGAAGTCTGCGTCATTGCTAAAGGACATTTCTGCCGCTGAAATTACAGATTACACTTAAATTTGATAAATCTTTTGAAAGAATTAGATTGCAGACATGACTGGGTATAAATGTTGGACATCTGACTGAAAACTGGACACAAGGAAACAAAAAACAAATCAACAAGAAAACAGGCCTTCCAAAGCACGGATGGCTTCAAGGCAGTACATTTCACCCATTTCCAGACAAAACTCGTCAAGCTCAATTGAGGTATCAATGGGTGCATGAAGATGTGTCGTAGGGCCGACAAAAAAGAGCCAACTTATACACGAACGACTCGCCAAATTTGTGGACAACAGTTCTACGTTGTTGGTATTCCCATTTGTGATTGTCGTCTTCTCTTGCTGGCAGGCCCATCTCGTCCACTCTCTCTACCAAATCTAACAGCTCCTGCCTTCTGTAATCCGTGTTTGAAACATTCTTATCTTTTAAATACTCTCTGATGCTTTTAATTGTCTGTTTCAATGCCATGGTCTTACTTCGACTACCTAAACATAGATTTCAAATGGTGCCGCAGTTTGTTGTGCCCGACCACGCTTGTTGCTGGGTTGGTGGTGCATGTGCACAAGCGAACTACCGCAGCACCCCCTAGTATCTTTGAATGAGGTTATTAAGTTAATGTATCAACATAAGTTTGCTGCCTGATGCAGTAATTGGCATTTTCCATATCCACAGTTTTTTTTTCCTGGGATTTAGTAACAGAAGGGTCAATCATGGGACACTGAGTGACTCAACCCATCAATGGATAAACTGCTGATAGTTGCACTAGCGCAGAATACAACAGCAAGCACACTATCTTGATGGTGGACACAAAAGCAAGTTACACAGTCGAAGCAAATCCATTTGGGGTGTTTCCAAGTGTGCATTGCTTTTTAAGAAGCAGAGAATACTGTTGCACGGCACTGGGTACAAATGGGTTGGATTTACCATGTTTAGTCATACAGTAGGTGTTGTAGTCTGAATACAACATCAATCAGTCAGAGTGGCACCTGTCCATATTTTTACAGTAAACCAGAGTGCAGCAGGCACACAGAACTGTGGTACTGAGAATGAAAACATTTTGAAGTTTACTCTCTCACTTTACACCAAAGTCTTTCATATCTATTTGTAGTCTTTGGAAAAGACCAGGCATGTACTGTGTAATAAGCAATGACTTGATGGCTAGATAGATAGACAGATACGTAGATAGACAGATTACACATTTCTATAGCACATAAAAAGGAAAAACTGATTAAAATTTGGTGATAAACCTACCTGCCACCTGCTGCCTGTTTAGTGAATGTTTGATGAATGATAGAAAATTAGGTGTGGTTTGCAGTGAGTGAAATATCATTTCTGCACAGGAAGGCACTAAATCAGATAAGCAAACCTTTATTTTCTGTTTGTTACACAGTGGCTGTTTTCTAAAAAATCAAACAACACTGGCTCAACTCCACAGAACCCTGCAGAAAGCATTTTGTCTGAATGTAGTCAAAGCAGACCCTTCTACTCTATCTATCTATCTATCTATCTATCTATCTATCTATCTATCTATCTATCTATCTATCTATCTATCTATCTATCTATCTATCTATCTATCTATCTATCTATCTATCTATCTATCTATCTATCTATCTATCTATCTATCTATCTATCTATCTATCTATCTATCTATCTATCTATCTATCTATCTATCTATCTATCTATCTATCTATCTATCTATCTATCTATCTATCTATCTGACAGTTTGTCTTGTTTGTCGGTTTCTGTCCACCAAAACCACACTATTGTGGACCATAAAAAATAACCCAAAATCTTATAAGAACATTTGTCAAATTGTTGTTAGAACATTAGTTGTAAAGTTCTCTGAACCTTTCTTTTTGGTTCCCAGAACGTTTGATTGTAATGTCAGCACAAATGTTTTAAGAACATTAGGCCAAACATTGTCAGAATGTTTGTGAGTGGACCATAAAAAGGTAAAGTAATTCCCTTCGGGCGCTCCCTTGTTTTCATTAGGGTCCACTACAGTAGATCCAAGAGGCACAAAAAAAAGCGTGAGACTGGGCTATATATATATATATATATATATATATATATATATATATATATATATATATATATATATATATATATATATATATTATATATATATATAATTATCTATGAGTTTTTCCTCATAGATAATTGGCAAAGCTTCTGGGGAAAACCTGGTCTTGTTAGGAGAGACGGCATCCATCCCACTTTGGATGGAGCAGCTCTCATTTCTAGAAATCTGGCTAATTTTCTTAAATCCTCCAAACCGTGACTATCCAGGGTTGGGACCAGGAAGCAGAGTTGTAGTCTTACACACCTCTCTGCAGCTTCTCTCCCCCTGCCATCCCCTCATTACCCCATCCCCGTAGAGACGGTGCCTGCTCCCAGACTACCAATAACCAGCAAAAATCTATTTAAGCATAAAAATTCAAAAAGAAAAAATAATATAGCACCTTCTACTGCACCACAGACTAAAACAGTTAAATGTGGTCTATTAAACATTAGGTCTCTCTCTTCTAAGTCCCTGTTGGTAAATGATATAATAATTGATCAACATATTGATTTATTCTGCCTAACAGAAACCTGGTTACAGCAGGATGAATATGTTAGTTTAAATGAGTCAACACCCAGAGTCACACTAACTGTCAGAATGCTCGTAGCACGGGCCGGGGCGGTGGATTAGCAGCAATCTTCCATTCCAGCTTATTAATTAATCAAAAACCCAGACAGAGCTTTAATTCATTTGAAAGCTTGTCTCTTAGTCTTGTCCATCCAAATTGGAAGTCCCAAAAACCAGTTTTATTTGTTATTATCTATCGTCCACCTGGTCGTTACTGTGAGTTTCTCTGTGAATTTTCAGACCTTTTGTCTGACTTAGTGCTTAGCTCAGATAAGATAATTATAGTGGGCGATTTTAACATCCACACAGATGCTGAGAATGACAGCCTCAACACTGCATTTAATCTATTATTAGACTCTATTGGCTTTGCTCAAAAAGTAAATGAGTCCACCCACCACTTTAATCATATCTTAGATCTTGTTCTGACTTATGGTATGGAAATAGAAGACTTAACAGTATTCCCTGAAAACTCCCTTCTGTCTGATCATTTTTTAATAACATTTACATTTACTCTGATGGACTACTCAGCAGTAGGGAATAAGTTTCATTACACTAGAAGTCTTTCAGAAAGCGCTGTAACTAGGTTTAAGGATATGATTCCTTCTTTATGTTCTCTAATGCCATATAACAACACAGTGCAGAGTAGCTACCTAAACTCTGTAAGGGAGATAGAGTATCTCGTCAATAGTTTTACATCCTCATTGAAGACAACTTTGGATGCTGTAGCTCCTCTGAAAAAGAGAGCTTTAAATCAGAAGTGTCTGACTCCATGGTATAACTCTCAAACTCGTAGCTTAAAGCAGATAACCCGTAAGTTGGAGAGGAAATGGCGTCTCACTAATTTAGAAGATCTTCACTTAGCCTGGAAAAAGAGTCTGTTGCTCTATAAAAAAGCCCTCCGTAAAGCTAGGACATCTTTCTACTCATCACTAATTGAAGAAAATAAGAACAACCCCAGGTTTCTTTTCAGCACTGTAGCCAGGCTGACAAAGAGTCAGAGCTCTATTGAGCTGAGTATTCCATTATCTTTAACTAGTAATGAGTTCATGACTTTCTTTGCTAACAAAATTTTAACTATTAGAGAAAAAATTACTCATAACCATCCCAAAGACGTATCGTTATCTTTGGCTGCTTTCAGTGATGCCGGTATTTGGTTAGACTCTTTCTCTCCGATTGTTCTGTCTGAGTTATTTTCATTAGTTACTTCATCCAAATCATCAACATGTTTATTAGACCCCATTCCTACCAGGCTGCTCAAGGAAGCCCTACCATTATTTAATGCTTCGATCTTAAATATGATCAATCTATCTTTGTTAGTTGGCTATGTACCACAGGCTTTTAAGGTGGCAGTAATTAAACCATTACTTAAAAAGCCATCACTTGACCCAGCTATCTTAGCTAATTATAGGCCAATCTCCAACCTTCCTTTTCTCTCAAAAATTCTTGAAAGGGTAGTTGTAAAACAGCTAACTGATCATCTGCAGAGGAATGGTCTATTTGTTTCAGTCAGGTTTTAGAATTCATCATAGTACAGAAACAGCATTAGTGAAGGTTACAAATGATCTTCTTATGGCCTCGGACAGTGGACTCATCTCTGTGCTTGTTCTGTTAGACCTCAGTGCTGCTTTTGATACTGTTGACCATAAAATTTTATTACAGAGATTAGAGCATGCCATAGGTATTAAAGGCACTGCGCTGCGGTGGTTTGAATCATATTTGTCTAATAGATTACAATTTGTTCATGTAAATGGGGAATCTTCTTCACAGACTAAAGTTAATTATGGAGTTCCACAAGGTTCTGTGCTAGGACCAATTTTATTCACTTTATATATGCTTCCCTTAGGCAGTATTATTAGACGGTATTGCTTAAATTTTCATTGTTACGCAGATGATACCCAGCTTTATCTATCCATGAAGCCAGAAGACACACACCAATTAGCTAAACTGCAGGATTGTCTTACAGACATAAAGACATGGATGACCTCTAATTTCCTGCTTTTAAACTCAGATAAAACTGAAGTTATTGTTCTTGGCCCCACAAATCTTAGAAACATGGTGTCTAACCAGATCCTTACTCTGGATGGCATTACCCTGACCTCTAGTAATACTGTGAGAAATCTTGGAGACATTTTTGATCAGGATATGTCATTCAAAGCGCATATTAAACAAATATGTAGGACTGCTTTTTTGCATTTACGCAATATCTCTAAAATCAGAAAGGTCTTGTCTCAGAGTGATGCTGAAAAACTAATTCATGCATTTATTTCCTCTAGGCTGGACTATTGTAATTCATTATTATCAGGTTGTCCTAAAAGTTCCCTAAAAAGCCTTCAGTTAATTCAAAATGCTGCAGCTAGAGTGCTGACGGGGACTAGAAGGAGAGAGCATATCTCACCCATATTGGCCTCTCTTCATTGGCTTCCTGTTAATTCTAGAATAGAATTTAAAATTCTTCTTCTTACTTATAAGGTTTTGAATAATCAGGTCCCATCTTATCTTAGGGACCTCGTAGTACCATATCACCCCAATAGAGCGCTTCGCTCTCAGACTGCAGGCTTACTTGTAGTTCCTAGGGTTTGTAAGAGTAGAATGGGAGGCAGAGCCTTCAGCTTTCAGGCTCCTCTCCTGTGGAACCAGCTCCCAATTCAGATCAGGGAGACAGACACCCTCTCTACTTTTAAGATTAGGCTTAAAACTTTCCTTTTTGCTAAAGCTTATAGTTAGGGCTGGATCAGGTGACCCTGAACCATCCCTTAGTTATGCTGCTATAGACGTAGACTGCTGGGGGGTTCCCATGATGCACTGTTTCTTTCTCTTTTTGCTCTGTATGCACCACTCTGCATTTAATCATTAGTGATCGATCTCTGCTCCCCTCCACAGCATGTCTTTTTCCTGGTTCTCTCCCTCAGCCCCAACCAGTCCCAGCAGAAGACTGCCCCTCCCTGAGCCTGGTTCTGCTGGAGGTTTCTTCCTGTTAAAAGGGAGTTTTTCCTTCCCACTGTAGCCAAGTGCTTGCTCACAGGGGGTCGTTTTGACCGTTGGGGTTTTACATCATTATTGTATGGCCTTGCCTTACAATATAAAGCGCCTTGGGGCAACTGTTTGTTGTGATTTGGCGCTATATAAAAAAAAAATTGATTGATTGATTGATATATATATATACACGAGGTCTATTAGAAAAGTATCCGACCTTATTATTTTTTTCAAAAACCATATGGATTTGAATCATGTGTGATTACATCAGACATGCTTGAACCCTCGTGGGCATGCAAGAGTTTTTTCACGCCTGTCGGTTACGTCATTCGCCTGTGGGCCACCCTCTCGTCGTTTTTTCATTGTTTAGGAATGGCTCAGAGACTGCTGCTTTGTTTGATAAAACTTTTTTCAAAAACTGTAAGGCACAACTGAGTGGACACCATTCGATAAATTCAGCTGGTTTTCTGTGAAAATTTTAACGGCTGATGAGAGATTTTGGTCTGGTAGTGTCGCCATAAGGACGGCCCACGGCGCCTGACGGCAATCTGCGCTTCGAGGCGGCAGCGTCTCGCCATTTCAAGTTGAAAACGTCCACATTTCAGGCTCTGTTGACCCAGTAAGTCGTCAGAGAACAGAGAACTTTCAGAAGAAGTCGGCATGAGGAGTTTATTCGGACATTCCATTGTTAACGGACATTTTGTAATGAAAGAATGTGCGGGCAGAGTCGCATGTCGGGCCGGACCCGACCGCAGGGGGTCGCGACAGGAAAAACACCTCCGTTGGAAACCTTAATGGGCAAGTTGGAACATGCCCAAGCTGTTAAACAATTTCTGTTATGTGGGCCGCTGAAGAGGAGGTACTGCTTGCCCACCACCACCAGAGGGCGCCCTGCTTGGAGTGCGAGCTCCAAGCACGAGAGGGCGCCAGACCCAGAAGAAGTGACAGCTGTCACTCATCCTCAGCTCCAGCTGTCACTCATTCCTCATCATCACTATCACCATAAAGGCCGGACTGCAACTCCACCTCCTCGCCGAGAAATCAACTACCGAAGAGGTAATATTCTCTGCTGACTCAAATCGTTGAGTGATAATCTGAACTTCTTTTGCAGCCGTTATCCTGTGGTGTTCTGCCTTATCTGTGGGATTGACGTTTGGTGTGATCAGCGACGGCTTCGCCTCACACCCCAAACCAAGATAAGTGGTTAAACAGGAGCTGCACGAGTGTGTGATTGGAGGTGGAGGTGCTCCCTCCTAACTAAGTGCATACTGTGGATTACTGAGTGTGCGGATTCACACTCATTCATCTTGTCTTTGTTTTCTGCCAGCAGTACCAGGGTCGACAGCTGAAGACAGAGGCCACCTGGGGATTCGGGACTTGGCGGCTCCGGTGTTCTTCAGACCGTTGGTGGTGGAAGCCGTGTGTGACGCGGCTCCTCTCTCGTCGGGGGTCTTCTATCTTCGAGCCTGCCCACACATCACCTGGTGTTAATTGACTTTACTGATTTTGTGTGTTTAGTTGTGTGTTGTCACAACATTAAATTGTTACTTTTTGGCTTATTCATTGTCCGTTCTTTAGTGCCCCCTGTTGTGGGTCCGTGCTACAACACCTTCCCAACAATTTCTCAGTTACTCACTTGTTGAAAGCCATCAAAAGCCGCCTGAATTTTACAAATGGTTTTCAACACGGAGGTGTTTTTCCTGTCGCGGCGCACACAGATTCGCCAAGTCGTCACGGAAACGACTCGGCGAATTTGCGCGCACGTCTTTCATTACAAAATGTCCTTAAACAGTGGAATGTCCGTATAAAGTCCTCATGCCGGCCTCTTCTGAATCTTCTCTGTTCTCTCACGACGTCCTGGGTGAATTAAGCCTTAAATTAGGATGTTTTCAGGTAGAAACAGGCCGACGACAGTGCCTGGAAGCGCTGCGTGACATCCCGCTCCGTGGGAAGTCCTTACAGTGACAGAAACACCCCATAATCTCTCATCAGCTGTTAAACTTTTCACCGAAAACCAGCTAAATTTCTCGAAGAGTGTCCACTCGGATATTCCTCACAGGTCCAGAAAAAATTTTGATAAAGCAACGCACGCCGTCTCGAGCAGCGTGTGAAACAAAGGAATTCAGCCGAGAGGGCGGGACCACATCTCACTCAAGGCCTTCTCACAGAGAAATGACGTCACCGACACGCATGAAAAAACTCACGCATGCGCACGAGGGTTCAAGCATGATTGGTGTAATCGCACGTCATTCAAATCCATATAGTTAAAAAAAAAATAAAAGTGTTGGTTTCTTATCTAATAGACCGCGTATATATATATATATATATATATATATATATATATATACACACACACACACACACACACACACACACACACACACACACAAACATATATGTCTCACAGGACATGTTATGGCATGCCCAGCTGTTACACAATTTCTCGTATACTCACTCGACTGAAAAGCCACCGAAAGCCATCTGAATCTTCCGAATGGTTTCCAACACGGAGGTGTTTTTTGTTGCGCGCCATGAGCGGCTCCGTCCCGATGCGCGAATTCCTCCGCACGTCTTTCACTACAAAATCTCCTGTAACAGTGGAATGTGCTGCAAAAGTGCTGTGATTTCTCTGGTAGTCACACGACGTCCCAGATCAACACAGCCTTCACTTTGGAAATGATCTGGTCGTTTCAGACTGTCGATGGCCGCTCGAAGCGTGGCGTGCTCTCTGCCGCTGTGGGCCATCTTTAATCCAGTTGTATTCCTCCTTAATCTGTGTGACGCCGATAGAATCTTCACCGAAAGCCATCTGAATTTTCCGAATGGTTTCCACCTGGCTGTCTCACACAGTTTCTGAAAAAATTTTCATGGAGCAAAGCGGCAGTTGCTCAGCCATTTCCCTGACAATGAAAATCTGACGAGGGGGCTGGACCAGTGCTCACTCAAAGCCTGCCCACAGGCGAATGACGCAACCGACAGGCGTGAAAAAAAACACGCATGCGCACAAAGGTTCAAGCTTGGCTGATGCAATCACACGTGATTCAAATCCATATAGTTTTTGAAAAAAATAAAAAGGTCTGTTACTTTTTGGACAGACCTCGTATATATATATATATGTATATATATATATATATATATATATATATATATATATATATATATATATATTAGAGAAAGAGATCAAATTAGCATTCTCTGAATTCTATCACAAAGTTACCATCTAAAATAATCAAACAAAAATAGCTTATTGTTCAGTAACATCTTCCTATATATGCTATAACTTTAAATGATTATAATAACAATTTAAGCGTTCATACTATGCAAAAGTCTCAAGAAACATGCCCAGAACATTATACATGAATAAGGTTCCTAGCCAGCTACGAAAATAAAGTTCCCAAAATGTTATAAGAACAACACATTATACACGAATAAGGTTCCTACCCAGCTACGAAAATAAAGTTCCCAAAACGTTATAAGTGTCAAGTGTTATCAGAACGTTAGCTGTAAAGTTATCGGAATGTTTCAGAAGGAAGTTTTTTTGGTTCCCACAACATTCTGGTAATTTTACATAAAGTCACCTAACGATATGTTTCATCCAAATGTTTCCACAACATTCTCGTAATGTTACCTAAAGTCATAATCTAGTCATTGAAAGAAGTTAGAGTAAGAAAGACTAGAATTAATATATTTGTCAAATTTCCCTCAACTATAAACATGACTTGTCAATAAAAGGAAGTAATAATGTTCTGAAAACTTTCTAGAAACGTTTGTGATAACCGTAACCTAAATATAACCAATATATAACGTTACCGAAGCGTTATCCTGTTGCGTTATGCAGGTTATTAAAAACCAGGCCTGTCAAAAGGCAGTGGTGGAAGCAGAGCGAGAGGGAGGGCATGAAATAAATAATTTCACAGTAGAATTTATAGTGATAACCTCCAGGCATGTTCTGTCTATTGTTCTTTTCTTTGGCCATGCAGGAATTTCTTTGTACTCTCTTTTTAAATAAAAATGAAAGTGTGTTGGTTTTCATTGTTTGCCTTCTGTACCTCTGTGTCGCATTTGTACTTGAGCACAGATTGCCCATCTCTTTCCCCCCTTTTCTCTCTCATTTTGATGTGTGCTTTTGGTGAAGGGCTTGAGCTCTCATTAGCTTTGTTCCCATTTTTTAACCTCTTACCTGTTCTTCAATTTTTCCTCATACTTGCTCTCTCCTTTATCACACTCTGGTTTGCTGTGATGTCACTAATCACTCTGCTTTTCTCGCACCATGTCCCTCTGTGATGTGAAAGTAATTATGTAGATGGTGCACTAAATGGGGTGCAATGGTGTGTGTGTGTGTGTGTGTGTGTGTGTGGGAGTGACAGTGATGATGTGGATAGACAGGCGAAACGGGAGCCACGGGTTGTAGCTCCAGACGGCTGTGTTAGTATATTTAGGGGCGGATATGTTACTGCAGTGGAACAATATTTACACCACAGCATAATTACTGGGTTACCGTCAACTCTCACCAGTGCCACTTTTAATTACATGTTATATATTTGGAACAAACTGGAGATCACAGCCACAACTTTTGATGCAAAACTGACACTTGCTAATTGAGCAGCCTTGTGCCAGTATTATATTCTATATTATTAGTGGTCAGAGTACAGGTGTGGCTCATTTATTAATTTTGAGGTTTGTGTCCTTGAGCATTTACAAAATGCTCCTGGAGGAGCTGCACTGCAGATCTCCCAGTGTTTTGCAAAGCAGCTCCATTGAGCGAGAGTATGTGTGGGTGAAAGTACAGCATTGTTAAAAAGTGCTGATCTCAGAGCAAAAGGTGCCGTATAAACAAAGCACTCATACCAACATCCATCCATCAATTTTCTAAACCTGCTTATTCCAATTAAGGGCATGGGTGGTGTGGGGTGGCCTGGAGCCTATCCCAGGGCCATTGAGCGTGAGGCGGGGCACATCCTGAACAGGCTGCAGGTTGATCACAGTACTGATACATATAAACAGACAAACGCATTTGCACCTACGGTGAATTTGGAGTCACCTGCATGCCTTTGAAAAAGGGAGGAAGCAAACATGGGGAGACCATGCAAACTCCACACAGAAATTATCAGGTCTGAAGCAAAGCTGGGACCTTCTTTCTGGGAAGCAACAGTGCTAATCACTATGTTACCATGCTTCCCTCATACCGACAGTGCATCCAGAAAATATTCACAGCACTTCATTTTTCCACATTTTATGTTACAGCCTTATTCTCAAAATTCTATACACAATACCCCATAATGACAATGTGATTTTTTAAAAAACAAACAAACTAAGATGTACATAAGTATCCACAGCCTTTGCCATGAAGCTCAAAACTGAGCTCAGGTGCATCCTGTTTCCACTGATCATCCTGATGTTTCTACAGTTTAATTGGAGTCCATCTGGGCTAAATTCAGTTGATTGAACATGAACTGGAAAGGCGCACACCTGTCGACATATAAAGGTCCAACAGTTGACAGTGAATGTCAGAGCACAAACCAAGCATGAAGTCAAAGGAATTGTCTGTAGACCTCAGAGACAGGATTGTCCCGTGGCCTCCATCACCCATAAATGGAAGATGTTTGGATCCACCAGGACTCTTCGTAGAGCTGGCCGCCCGTCTAAACTGAGCAATCGGGGGAGAAGGATCTTAGTCAGGAAGGTGACTAAGAACCCGTCGATCACTCTGTCAGAGCTCCAGCATTCCTCCATGGAGAGAGGAGAACCTTCCAGAAGGACAACCATCTCTGCAGCAATCCACCAATCATGCCTGTATGGTAGAGTGGCCAGCTGGAAGCCACTCCTTAGTTAAAGGCACATGGCAGCCTGCCTAGAGTTTGCCAAAAGGCACCTGAATGACTCTGAGACAATGAGAAATAAAATTCTCTGCTCTGATGAGACAAAGATGGATCTCTTTGGCATGAATGTCAGGCGTCATGTTTGGAGGAAAGCAGACACCATCCCTACAGTGAAGCATGGTGGTGGCAGCATCATGCTGTGGGGATGTTTTTCAGCGGCAGAAACTGCAAGACTAGTCAGGTTTGAGGGAAAGATGAATGCGGCAATGTACAGAGACATCCTGCACTGAGGTGCTGCAAAGAAGAATGGGCAAAACCTCCCAAAGATAGGTGCACCAAGCTTGTGACATCAGTCTTAAGTTCCGCCTCTTGTTTGCCTCTCACCTGTTGTAACTTTCACCTGGGTTATTAAAGCACTTCCTTGTTTATCAGCCAGTTTATTGTTAATGCTTTACGCTGTCTACTTTGGTTCATGTCCGTTCGTGAGTATGTTACAAAAATCTGTTTTCCATTTAAGTTTGCTGTGTCTTGATGAAGTGACATTCTGATTTGTTTTTGGAGTGTGTTTTCTGTTGCTCAGTGAATTTTTTTGTGGGAGCTTGGTCACGTGCACATTTGAGACTGTTTTGGATTTTTGTTGAGATTTTTGGAGACTGAATGAATCACCTTGTTTTTTGCACCTTATCATATTTTGTTTTCCTGCCTGCAAAACTGGGCTTGACTAGACCTTGTAGAAACCGTAACACCCAAGTACAAATGAGGGAGCAGCCGGAGGACCTTACCTTTTTACTTTTTAAATAATGTGAAGCTAGGATTCATGGAGAAATGCTCATAATTGCAGCTAAGTGACGGAGAGTATTCTGTGTTTTACAGGTGTTTATTTTATTGTGCTGACCCACTGTGTCTTCTCAGAGATGTCACTGGATAAAAATGCCAATAGGCCAAATGCTCACTCATCACAAAAACACTGGGCCTTTTCCAGCAATGTATAGGCCAACAAAGTGTACACAGCCACTCTCTACTCCTGTTGTAACTGACTGATTCTAATATTGATGCATATTATTCTTTACACAATGGCACATTTTCTGTTTTCAGGTGCTGTATAGTTATCAGCTGGATACGAACAAAATCATACACATCATCATCATGATGATGATCAAATTATCACAACTACTTAATTTTAATACTCCTGATATTAACAAAAATCACTCATCTTCAGCCACTTATCTGGTATCTAGTCACAAGGACAGCAGCTCCAGCAGGGGACCCCAAACTTCCCTTTCCCAGTTCACATGAACCACCTCTGTCTGGGGGATACCAAGGCCTTCCCAGGCCAGTGTGGAGATATAATCCTTCCACCTAGTCCTGGGTCTTCACCTGGGTCTCCTTCCAGATGAATGACTGAGCTTCTCACCTTATCTCTAAGGCAACAATAAATCAGTTAAAACAAAACATGGTTGAAATGACTAAATGCTATTTTTTACTTTTCTTGTCACATACATTTGGCTGTCGGCCTGGCCCACTTCTGACTTTTTTTTTTTTTTTTTGGTATGTTGAGCAGTGGTGTCTGTACAATACCAAAGTTCTGGTAAGGTGAAAAACGTGCCACTCCAGTTTTTAACTTTCTTTAACAAATATGCCGCCCATAGTCTGCCAAAATCTTTGCGTTCCAGTTTTACACTTGCCCCAGCTTCACTCACATACTCTGGGTCAATGGCCGTGTTTATTGCTTCATACCTTTGAATTAAACCCATCTGTTCTCTCTTTCATATGACTAACAGTCATATTGTATTTAACTGTCTTTACCTTCCATCTTAAACCTATTGTGTGTTGTTACTAATGAAGCTGAACTCAGTCTCACTATATCTAAATCCTGGGATTGTAAGTGAAACATAAAGCTTGTCGCTGGCGACCACTTGAGCATCCTGTCTGTTATTATTCCAGTGAGTTTGTTCCGGTGGATTGATTTGTACTGTCTCTTTGCTTGAGGTATTATCAAAGAAGTTGCCCAGTGATATCACTGATGGCTGCAACCAGTAAGATGAACATTTGAAGTTCTCCAGAGCCAGTCTCCTCTCAGTGTGATGCCTGATTTATGAAAACTGGACTTACCTTTATTGGACTGCGATGGGTACAAGGAAATAATTGTGGGTGGGGGTGGTGGTGGTGGGGAGGGGGTTGATTTGGAGTCTGGGGACTTTCAGAGTTGTCAGTTGTATATGATAGGTACTGTTTGTAGGCCAAGAGCTTTACTCAAGATTGCTTCTGTATTGGGAGAAATTGGTCACTATGACCACTGGAATTGGTAAGTGCCGGGATGCTTAGTTCCATCATCTTTGTCTAGCATGTTGTCTCTTTGTTATGCTTTATTTGATTTTTGTCATATGGTCAAAGTAGTTGGTCACCCCTCTGAGTCTGGTCTGCTTGAGGTTTCTTCCTACAATCTAAATACGCCCAAGACACTTTTTCCTCACCACTGTTGCCAATGTGCTTGCTCAGGGAGGTGGATAACTGTTAGGCCTATTGTGAAGTGCGCTGAGGTGATTTATGATGTGATTTGGCACTGTATAAATACATTTAATTGGTTAACTTCTTCATTTTACATTAGTAATTTTCTAAAATATCATCTGGAATTCAATGAGTCTTATGCCAAGAAACATCTCTGCTTCTACTGTATAATGGAATTTTAAGTTGGTATCTCTTACAGTCATTTTCTCACTGTTAAAAGAGATGTGGAACACTAGATGTTGTTATGATTCAGGATGGAAAGCACACAGACAGACAACTGGTCTATCCCCAGCTCTATTTGTCACCACCAGATGAAATGTGACCATCACCTTAATGGCCACATGATCCATGATCCAGCACCTATGTGCTGGATCATATCCAGAAAAACATGCCACATGGTCAAAATATCATAGTTAATGTTCAATGTAAGTGTTACTCCTCATCTCAGTGTCCCTGAGTAACCACTCATTTGAAACAGTCATTCCAGCCGTGCCCTCTGAAGAGACCTTGTACCAAAGACATCCAGATGCTGCCTCGATGGAAAGCACAGTGACATACACTGCGTTCTCTCTCTCTCTCTCCCTCCTGCCCCCCCAAACACACACATTTATTCCGATTTACAAACAATCCACTAAATTCTGTTTGGTTTTTCAGCAGGAGTTTTAATCATGATTTTGATCAAATTAAATGAACGTGGAGCAAGAAATGCTCAAATTTCTGTAAAACTAGATTTCTGATGTTGTCCTGCTGACAGGACCAGGTGCAGAACATGATTAGTTTTTTAATGGGTGTGTGGGCGTTTTAATGGAGGTGATGGGACCACCTGGATGAGAACGTGCACACTTTCACAACATGGGTGACGCCTATGTGTGTATGTGAAAATGTGTTTTTGGATTCACTCTTGGCTTTGATGGTGATATTTGTTCATTATGCGTAGACAAATGACACCAACATTTCCTACATTACATCAGGGACATACAGCAAATGTTCTGGACAAGAATTTTGTTCTGACCCGCAGTTGCTACAAAATGAAACATTCTTCAGATAAATCTATCTGAATAAAGGAAAGGGAAACCCCCCCCAGCAAACAGTAATGGTAATACTATCTTATTTTATGTTTGCTTTTTTGGTATTGCGGATTCATGATCTCCTGGCTTGTCTTGTAATAAGCATCTCCCTTGTGATTAATAATGAGGGTTCTCAATCTTGTGCCCTTGTTGTAGCACATGGATGATTGCTTTCAAGAGGTGTGTATAGATTGGATGACTGCCATCCATGATCTGTGGTGCAGTGGATGTGGCAAAACATGGCACCAGCACATGCTCCCAGACTTTTCTTGACTTTGAGATCAATCACCAAATGCAGTCTATGTAAATTGCATACATTGTGTCCATACTGAAAGTCAAATGTGCGCTGCAGACATAGAACTCAACTTCCAGTATGGCATTTAGTGAGTAGATGTGTATCCTTGACCCAAAATACATAAGCATACTAAACAGCAAATGTCAGCTGTTGACAGTTTCTCTGTGATTGAAGTTGCACACTGTAAGCAGGTGCTTTTAATTTGACAAACAAAGAAGGTGGTGGAAGACATTCAAGACACTACACATTTAAATCATGGTACCAACATGACCATTAAGTCACTCATGGTAACAGCAACATGAAACTTAACCAAACTGACTAAACCAAATGAATTGAATTAAAAACACAATAAGTAACACTAACAATACTGTTAAACTATCATGAACCACAATAACATTTAAAACCTCAAAACCCTGAACTCCCATGGTGCATTGCAGCACAATGTCCATTATTTACTGGTTAGCTAATTGCTAATTTCTCCAAATATATTTGACTTAACTTTTCATTTTTGCAGCATTCATCCTTGACCAAAAATACATAAGCATACCAAATGGCAAATGTCAGATCTCCCCGGTTTTTGTGTGATCAAAGCCATACACATGCACGCACACAAAGGCCACTTGGCTATTATAATATAAATCACCTCCTTCCTTCTTAGACACTACATTTCATCCATGGGGTAAGAAGGGCATTAAATGCTTCTGTGATCTTTTTAGGGATATCTTTCTTAATTTTACTGACATGTATATGGACTGCCCTCATCTCATTTATTTATTTATTTATTTTTTCAAATTAGACATTTGTGCATCAATTATTTTTCCAGAGTTCCCCTCTCAGCCCCCTAAACATCCTCTTTGAACTTATACCCTATAAAAAGCTCTTATATCACAGACATATAATCTTGTCCTTTCAATGGACAATCATCCAATCATTAAAACTATGTGTAATTAGGAACAACAGTTGGCTCTGAAGTTTGGGAAGGTTCCTTGGGTAAGGCTGTTGTTCATTCATCTTCAGGCTTGGGGAGTAACAGAATACATGTAACGGCATCTTCAGGCTTGGGGAGTAACAGAATACATGTAACGGCATTAACGTAATTAGGATACAAAAAAGGTAACTGTATTCTGCTACAGTTACAGAAAAAAAGACATATTGAGATTACAGGTATATTTAGTAAAAATGGGGATTAGTTTGCAGGATTACAATTTTAATGCATTTTATGATATTATCTGTATATAATATTTCAATTTATTTTCATTTATATAGCGCCAAATCACAACAGAGTTGCCTCAAAGCGCTTCACACTGGTAAGGTCTAACCATACCAACCCTGAGGGCAACAGTGGTAAGGAAAAACTCCCTCTGAGGAAGAAACATCAAGCAGACCAGACTCAAAGTGGTGACCCTCTGCTTGGGCCATGCTACAAACATAAATTACAGAACAATTCACGGATGAATATACAAGAAATGCTATTGGCGCACAGGACAGGAGGATCGCCAACACAAATACAACTCCCATCGCTGGATGGAGCTGCACCTTAGACAGACAGAAAAAACAGAATCAGACAGACAGAAGAAACAGAAACAGTTTTATTTTTGCTTAATAAACTGTAGTATATGGTCAACACTATTTATATTTAGTGTCTTTTGTCTGTATTAGCATATTTGATATTGGCGTAATCTAGAAGTAATTGAAAGTAATCAAATTACATTACTTTAATATTATGGTACTTGGATTACATTACTGACTACATTTTTCAACAGGTAAATAGTAACTGTATCGGAATACATTTTTAAAGTAACCCTCCCAACCCTGTTCATCTTACGCAAACCTTTCCCTTATTCAATTCAACAGAATCAGGCATCAGAAAGACAAAAAATACTGTATAATTTGCCAGCATTAAACAACAAGAAAAACAGAGAAATACTAAGGTGATCGCCGGCCAATAGCCCTAAACTTCAGTAAAAGACCCAGAATTTAGGTAAAGTTGAGGCCGCAGCCCACTCTAATTACTAAATGAATTAAAAGAGTAAAAAGCGTTAAACAAAACTGTACCAGTATGCTAGCCATATGAAAGGGAAAATAAGTGCGTCTTAAGTCTGGACTTGAAAATCTCCACAGAATCTGACTGTTTTATTGACGCAGGGAGATCATTCCACAGAACAGGGGCACGATAAGAGAAAGCTCTGTGACCCGCAGACTTTTTATTCACCTTAGGGACACAAAGTAGTCCTGCACCCTGAGAACGTAAAGCTCGGGCCAGTACATAAGGTTTAATTAGGTCAGCTAGGGAGGGACGTGCCAGTCCATGAATAATTTTATAGGTTAGTAGCAGAACCTTAAAATCTAATTTTCTAAAAGCAGACTGCAGTGGCTCAAAGAGATTATTCTCAGTAAGATAGTCTATGAGCTGCCGTGACACCACTTTTTCCAGAATTTTAGACAAAAATGATAGATTTGATGTCGGCCGATAGTTTGTCAATACACTAGGGTCAAGATTAGGTTTCTTAAGTAATGGTTTAATCACTGCAGATTTGAAACATTTAGGAACAAATCTAGACGTTAAAGAAAGATTAATAATTTCCAGCACAGTCGGCCCAAGAGTGGGCCACAGGTCCTTAAACAGTTTTGTTGGTATAGGATCAAATAAACAGGTTGTGCTTTTTGTTGACATTATGGGTTTTGTCAGCACGCCTAGTGAGATACTATCAAATTCTGTAAATCTAGGTAATACCTCAGTAGTGGCGCCCACCTCAATAGCAGGGTGTAGTGGCTGGATTAAGGCATGCCGGGATATGTTTATCCTGATGTCTTCTATTTTCTTCCCAAAGTAATCCAGGAAATCTTGTGCTGTAAAAGGAGAGCGAACCACAGGTAGTTGTCTATGCATAAGTGTTGCCACCGTGTCGAACAAGAACTTTGAGTTGTGCTTGTTTTTCTTGATCAAATCAGAGTAGTAGGTCCGCTTTGTAGCCAATAATGCATGCTTAGTCTAAGATAGCATCACACCACGCAAGGTGAAATATTTCTAATTTTGAACGACGCCATTTCCGTTCTAGACCTCTTGCTTTATGCTTGAGGTCACGCAGATAATCATTGAACCAAGGTGACTGTGATTTGGGGGAGCGCGGTTTTAACACAGGTGTTGCAATCATGTCGAGTGTAGTTTTGAGCACTGAGTTTAAACTATCCACAAGTCTGTCTACTGACTGGGTATTTGTCAAATGTGAAGCTAAGACATCAGGCAGTCTAGCTTCGAGTTCAGTCTTAGTTGAGGAGTTGATACATTGCTGTAATGATAAAATTTTTTTCTTTGAAAGAAAACGTGGGCAGCATGACGTCTCCTAACCGGGCAAAATATTGATGAAGTACCCGGTTGTTAATTCATTTTCAATGGAGATCCGCGACTGAACATACTCAGAAAAATGCTTGCAAAATAGGTGTTAAAATAAAAAAAATGCCATTTTGACCTGGATATCGAGCCAGTAAAATTTAATTACATTAAATTGTCATGAAAGTATTAAACTTACTCTGACACACACACACATTCTCAAATATTAGTGTGGAAAGTTACACGGATCTGCGCTGTTAAGCTGCTGAGCTGAGGCGTCCTGCTGCTGCTGTGTTCAACGCAGCGCGGCTCCTAAAACCATTACAATACATTTATATACATATTATATTTTTACACAATTATCCTTTATTGACCGAGTTTCATTCATGAAGTCAGTGGTGTGGGTACACATCTCTCTGTGTGGGTGTGACTGTGAGCGGCACAGTGCGCGGGTCATTATAATCTCATTATTTTAAGGTGCAAATAAAAAAAAAAATCCCCAGTCTTGTCGAACAATTTTAATCACGAATGACAAGTATTTAAAACTAGACATTGGTCTAGCAGTGGAAAATATCAACTAGACATAAGTGAAGATTTAATGGTCCGTGTCATTGGGCGACACAGGTACGGCAGGAAACATACAGCTGTTTATCATCCAAATATCACGGACAAAGTGACAAGAAGAACCAAAACCACTTACTTATGGAAGGAAATATTGTCTCCCTTGTTCCTCCGTTTGTGGCTTTGCCAACATGCGCAGCTTTCTGGCATATTCCACCTGTTTCTTGAACTTTTATGTACGCAAATCACTAACTTGCCCGGAAATAAAATGGCGACCACGCCTCCTTACTGACAGTATTTACTTAATGGTTTTCATTATGCTTTTTTTCTTATTTTGAAAGTTCAATAAGTGGACTGATATGTTAAACATGGTGCGAATGCCATGTGAAAGACTAAAGTAAGATAATTTTATGTTTACTGAACAAGTAGCAGAATTTTTTGTTTGTTTGTTTTGTATATTGTTCTGCAAGCCACTTTTAATTACAAATTCATCCGCCCACCACCTGAGTTTTCATTATCCTTCATTTGTTTGTCATTTTTTGTTGAAAATTTAGCAGGTGAACACTGGGTGTGTTTAAAACAATATTGTGGTGCTCTTAATTCATAATGTGAAGTAAAACAGAGCATGCCATGTAAAAGAAACAGTTTTATTTTTGCTTAATAAACTGTAGTATGTGGTCAACACTATTTATATTTAGTGTCTTTTGTCTGTATTAGCATATTTGATATTGGCGTAATCTAGAAGTAATTGAAAGTAATCAAATTACATTACTTTAATATTATGGTACTTGGATTACATTACTGACTACATTTTTCAACAGGTAAATAGTAACTGTATCGGAATACATTTTTAAAGTAACCCTCCCAACCCTGTTCATCTTACGCAAACCTTTCCCTTATTCAATTTAAAGGAGTGCACAGGCTGCACTTATCAAAGTCCAAATTATCCCAAATTTATCCCAATGTTTCCGATATGTGTGATACATGTAACGCCTATCCTTGTCATTTATGTCATGTCTTTTTTTTTTTGACCCAAACTTCAGTCCTATTGGATTTCGTATTTTGATATTATCTCCCATGTTCTTGTCATCAGGCTGAAGCTTTGCCCGCTGATGACTATTTCTGGAGTTCCTCGTGCCCCCACTGTGCCCCTTACTAAATCGCAGATGGATGTAATTGCCTTTACCTCATTGCTAGCACATCACAGAATGCTATTATCCTGGAAAGCTCCACGTCTCATCTGTTTCTCTATGGTTGAAAGATCTCATGTTTTTCTTAAAACTTGGAAAAAAGTTTAGTCTTAGAGGGAAGGCTGATGGGTTTCTGAAAGTGTGGCAAATCTTAGATCTCTGAAAAATATTGGACCCGATTGATATGATTGTCATGGGAGTGTGTTTATTATTTATTTATTTTAAATATTATTTTGGAGGGCCTGTGTTGGGTATTTGTGAAGGCTCAGGTTGTGGCACTTTTATATACAGGGTCACCCCCCCCAATCAAAAACAGAACCTATAAAAATTTTAATAATTCCTACAAAACTCCAGTCTGTGTATGATCATTCCCCAAAGTTTCAGCTATCTTTGTCACTTTGCATAAAAGTCATTCTTTCCAAATTATATAAGCGGTGTGAAGCTTGCTCATGGTACAGGGAGTCCCAAACAGGAAGTGCCAAATTTTGAGTCCACACAGTGAAACAGGAAATGTCAAACACTTCCTGGATCCCACAAGCCGAGATCTTGTGGGAATTCAGTGGCATTTTGAGACTGAAACATTAAGTGCCAAATTTTGAGTCCACAGGAAAAAGGGAAATGTCAAATGTTGAACACTTAATGGCATGGGTGGAGGCAGAGCAGAGACCAGGGTTGCGCTGGACTCCCCTGAAAGCTGATTGGACACAGATGATTAACATGCCACGCCACCACACGTCTGGTTGAAAAGAACTGCATTTTGAAATCAGTGACACATAACTGACTGTTAGGTGCCTCCTGTACAGTAGTTGGTGCTGTGTACCACAGAAAGTTCTAATCCTCCTTAGTAGAAGAAAAATATTTAACTCAGATTTGAACTGAACACGTCATCTGAACCATGGATTCCAAATGACACCAAAGTTATATTGTGAGTAAACGACCGTATTTTATGCCAGAAATGAGGTCCAGGTTGTTAAAAGCAGCATTTCTCCTTTAACTCAGGTTGTCTTATATATACATGTTTCTCCAGTGATTCTAAATGAGCAGGCAGCTGTTGATTCACGAGATATAACGTGAAGACGCTCAGGCTGAAAGAAATACAGGTAATTTACTACTCTGTTCTGTATAAAACCTGTGTAACCTCTTAATTTTGCTCTCTGAAGGACTTATTTTTAAATAACCTATTAATTTTGCTATCTGAGTGACACACCAATGACACAACTTTAGATAAATAAATCTAAAGTTATTTTATTTAAACTCAAACTGAAAGCAAATCTCTACAACTTGATATAAAATCCAGCTTCCTGATGAAGTGGTATAGAGGAGGATTTCCTTAAAAAGAACACTTGATAGTTCAGCTCCAATTTGCCAGAAAGTACATCTGAGATGCAAGTCTAGATTTGATGTTTTGGTGCAAGAAACTTTTGTATTTCTTCATAATTGATGTAAATAAAGTCCAAGACATATTCAGTGACTTGGAAATGTTCACGTTTCCATCCCCTGACTTGTCTGAAGAAAACTGGCAATAAAACACAGGAGGGGTTGTACAAATTAGAACAGCCTTCCAACAACTATACGACACAGGCCCACCCTGAGTGCTTTTAAAATGGCTCAAAACAATCAAACCTGTCAACACAGGTGAGATGTATTGTATATGATTTAATGTTTTGTATTCATTGTAATTGTTTGTTGTTGTGTGTCTGAGGACTACAGATGGAAGTAGCTTTTAGCTAAATCTGCCATATTTACACTGTCATGAAAATGTACAAAGTGTTCATTAATGTGCATTGGCCTCATCAAATAAACAAGAAAGAAACAAAACTGATTATTATTTACAGGTATTATCACATTTTTAAAGATTTGCTTTGTTTGAGGAAGATAATTTTAGAAGTTTTATTCTTTGTATTTCTTGTATTTGAAATTGCATAAACAAATTAAAATGTGTGAAATACCAAGTGTTCCAATACTTCTGGAGGGCACTGTATCCTAATCTTATGATGTGTGGTATTATTACTGCTTTGTTTGAGAATGCTTAATTTTCACTGTTCCTGCACTTTGTGTGAAATCATATTGATATGGCAATATTGAGATATGATGATTTGGCCATATTGTACAGCCCTACTGTCAACTAGCTGAAACGTTTGAATATTAATTTACATCTACATTAAAAAAAAATGCTTAAAGTGGCAGGGGTTAAGAGGCTGAAAGGCTAAAAAGAAAAATGCCCCACAGATGCTGAAAGGTTTTAGTCATGCTCCTGCTCCCCAGAACCATTTTACCAAAAAAAAAAAAAAAAAAACCCCAAACAAATAAATAAATAAATAGTCTGAAGGACCTAAATGATTAGATGGTGAGGAGCGTCCAGGCATGTGAGAGGCAAATACAGAAAATTGCTTAAAGGTGGGGGGTGGAGCTCCCCAGAAGCATTTGCTCAAAAAAAGTATGAAGGACCTAAATGACATGTGAGCTGTTGAAGAGCTTCACTCATTCATGTCTGAAACCTCGTACATATTGCTCCAAATTGTATAATTTGTTGGCGAAATAGGCCTCCAGGGAAAGTGTCTTTTCCTTGGTTGACCAAGACATGTTGGAGAAGACGACTGGAAGTTGGAACAATAGTCATTGTATAGTCCATGAGCCACTCATCAATTTTGGCCAAATCGGTACCACTTAAGGGGAATAAACAACACTTAGAATCCAGCAGGCTCGGACTGGTAATCTGTGATTTTGGGCATTTGCCCGGTGGGCTGCTGCACGTTTAGACGTGCGTGGGCCGGCCTTCCCATATTTATAGAGATTACGGAAATATACAGTATTCTCGAACCGCGCGCTGCTGTCAACACGAGGAAAGTCCGTGATCGGTGAAGCTACAGCATTTAATCGGCGCAGCTGCAGAGCCACTTCCTGAATTTGTGTCAAAATAAAAGTTCTGTAGTGTTTCATACATGGCGCAGTGTTATTCTAGGTTTCAGTTTTGTGTCCGCTTGATCACACAACGGAGACTTACATTGAGCACAATGATTGACATGACCAACAGCCAATGACAATGGAGAAGCATACAGGGTAGCCAATCAGATTGCAGGAAGAGCAGGCGGCTGCTCCCGCCCCTGTGAATGGATTGAGTCCTCGGCGCCTGGACTTCTCTCCGCTCTTCTACTGATACAAGGTTGGAATCATTTCTTTTATCTTAATTAACTATGCTTTACTTTTGTTAATCTTTAAATGCAACAGCTACGGACTTCAGCTCCTTAATTTGCTGCTGTGTGAATCCTAGCAGTGGTTACACATTACTCCCCCCTCTCTCTCTTACTCACACACACACAATTTGGAGACACAAAAACTTTTTTCCGCTTGTGTGCTTTTGCTTCCGTTTTGTCAGACCCGGCTCCAGAAAAAAAAAAAAAAAATCACAGACCTGTACAAAACATTAACGTGTGACAGGACTGCTCATTTATAGAGCAGTTTTCTGAAGAAAAATCATTGGAAATGTTTTTTTGTTGTTGTTACCTCAAAATTTCTGATTACTGTTAAAAAAAAAAGTTTAGAACACTTGTAATTAAAACAGGTAAATAAATCAATAAATGGTTCTTTACAAACCTTTCATCTGTAAATTAAAACCACCTGTTATTTCAGATTAGCTAATTTCTTGTTTAACATAAGGAACCTCAGACATTTATTTTTAGACAAATAAAATAACATGGAAACTTGTATATTTTTTGAAGTCTGGTAGATTATTTATGTCTTATTTCAACCAGAAAAACAAACACTAAATAAATACAAATGTTTATTATAAATGCAAAAGGAAATAATTTTACAATGACTGCAGTGTGATTGTAAAGTAGGAGCGGCTCCACTGCGACGAGCGGTGGAGCCGCTCCTCTTTCCATGACAAAAACTCCTGTAACAGTGGAATGTGCCGTTCATTTCTAAACTGGACGCTGTCTTGATCTGGTATGTCATCTGACTAGCACAGAAATTGTGAAAAGAGTGGACATCAGCATTTTTTCGGCACATTGAGACAGACGTGCGGAGGAATTCTGCGCGTCGCGGTGGAGCTGCATGGCGCAAAGCAACGCCGTGATGAAGCATGATGGGCATGTCCAGCTCATGCACAATCACAATCGGATAATCACACGACTGAAAAGCAACCGGAATCCATCTGAAATCCACCTTTAAGCCGTCCTGTGAGACCAACACCGAGGTGGTTTTGTCCCGCGTAATGAACGGCTCCGTGGCGCGTCCCTCCGCTTTTCTTTCCATGAAAAAAACTCCTGTAACGGTGGAATGTACCGAAAAAGTGCTGATGTCCACATCTTCAGCCTTTTTGAGAAAGTCAGACGAGGTCCCGGATCAACAAAGCCTTCACGTTGGAAATGATCTGGTTGTTCCAGCAGGGTGTCAGCCTGTCGATGGGGGCTGGGAGCGCGCCATGCTCTCAGCAGTTGTGGGTGGTCTTTAAACCGTCTGGATCACTCCTTAATCTGTGTAATCCCCATAAAATCGTCCCTGAAAGCCATGTTAATTTTCCGAACGGTGTCCACCTGGAGGTCTCTCACAGTTTCTGGAAAAAAAGTGATGCAGCAAAGCTCCAAATCGTTCAGACATTTATTCGCAATAAAAAATAGATGAGAGGGGTGGACCACACCTCACTTAAAGCCTGCTCACAGGCGAATGATGCAACCGACAGGCATAAAAAAACTCACGCATGCGCACGAAGGTTCAAGCTTGGCTGATGCAATCACATGTGATTCAAATCCATATGGTTTTTGAAAAAAATAAAAATGTCGGATACTTTTCTAACAGACCTTGTATATGTATGTGTGTATGTGTGTGTGTGTGTGTATATATATATATATATATGTGTATATATGTATATATGTGTATATGTATATATATGTATATATATGTATGTATATATATATATATATATATATATATATACGTATATATGTATGTATGTATATATACGTATATATATATATATGTATGTATGTATGTATATATGTGTATGTATATATGTATATGTGTGTGTGTGTATAATGTGCACTGCAGAATTATCTAGTACCTACAACATTCATAGGGATGCTCAGCTGATTAAAATACATTTTGCTGAATTGCTTCTATATGTCCTGCCTATGCAATGAAATTTCAGGAAAACATTCACCTCCTGAGAATCACAAAGCTAATTTGAATTCTGTTTTTTCATGGCTGTTTTGAAAAACACAAGCTAATAGCACATTAATGATATTAATGTTTGGAGTGCAATTATTTCAAATAATAGACAGATTTTTGAAGCTACCACAGTGAGCCATAGTGGCTTTCGGCCAGCTCATTTGCTCCCACACTCCGTGCCTTTGCCAAGATTTGATGTTTCTGGCTCTGGTATCTGATGATATAACTATGAACCAATTTAAGCCTTATTGCTCCCACCTGGTTCACACTCTTAATTGCAGTGCCTTTGGCATACATTCAGTTGAATGGGAAACTGCATCCACAGTTTTGATTGGTAGGGTACACATATGCATGTTTACTTCAGAAAATGTAAAGAAGCTTGTTAAACTAAGTGATTATACGTTTAGCATCTCACTACTTCTGTTTTGGGAATGTTGCCTTGCTCTAAGTAATTATATTTGTCTACTGCCAATGAGGGGCTCATTCTTCTACTTGCAACAGTGACTCTAGGAACAAGAGCGACATTCTACCAGTGGTCAGGTCGTTGGAGTTTCCTGTGCCCTGACCAGAGACCCCCAGGAAGACACTCATTTCCATAGGTGTGTTATGGACAATGATACCATTTTTGTAATTTTCCCTTTATACACCACCGCAAGAGTTGAAATGACAAAATTTAAAATGTGCTTCTGGTGTAGAAATTTCATCTATGATTTGACAGGTTTAACAAAAAAGTATCGGATTAACCACTTGGGAATTACAGACATTTTTATAAAGTGCATAGTCCTGCAATCTTCAGAGGCCATAAGTAATCGGACAAACTAAATATAAGGATTATTGTTGACTAGAGTGTTAACAATGAATTTCCTATCACAAGAACAAAAGTGTCTCAGTATCTTCATGGATCTGTGACAGTGGGTATCAAACAACAGGCCTTCCAGGCAAAACTGTAGTTTTGTTTCAGTTGCAGTAGTGGAGCAGATCAGAGGGAAGTGAGAACAACAGAGACCAGCATCCCTTACATGCCTACAAACCTTTGTGCCCCCCTTCGCTGCCTTTACAGATCTAGCAGTACAGCAAAAACGGTGGTGGGGGAAAGAGAAAATTTTTAAATTGTGGATGGTTCACAGTCTTTTAAACTGAACCTGTTGAAGCATTTCAATTTCCCAATGGTAAAAAATATGACAAAGGAGAAAAGGTAATGGACAAAGAAAAATGCTATATGCAGATATTGCCAGATTACAGCGATCTACATGTCAGGGAAAACAAGTAGTATGAGGAGCCACTTAATGAATTATCACCTACAAAAAGATTTGAGATGATGCGAGGGGAAAAATAAAATCCATCTTAGCCAAAAGTCTGAAAAGGAAGTGTTTATAACCCACTTCCCCATGATATTAATGCTTAACCTGTAAAGCAGATTATTGCAGAGTTTGAATTTATTGATTTATTTTTGTTATTGCTTAATACGAGGTCTGTGATGAAAAAAGCGGTCCTTTTTATTTTTTTCAAAAAATAAATGGATTTGATTCATATGTTTTTACGTCAGACAAGCTTGAACCCTCGTGCGCATGCGTGGGTTTTTTCACGCGTGTCGGTGACGTCATTCGCCTGTGGGCAGGCCTTGAGTGAGGAGTGCTCCACCCCGCCCGTCGGAATCTCTTTGTCTGAATAGCCGCTGCGGACGGCGCGTGTTGCTTTATCAACATTTTTTCTGGACCTGTGAGGGATATCCGAGTGGACACTATTCGAGAAACTAAGCTGGTTTTCGGTGAAAAGTTTAACGGCTGATGAGAGATTATGGGGTGTTTCTGTCGCTGTAAGGACTTCCCACAGAGTGGGACGTCGCGCAGCGTTTCCAGGCGCCGTCGTCGGCCTGTTTTGACCTGAAAACATTCTAATTTAAGGCTTAATTCACCCAGGACGTCGTGAGAGAACAGAGAAGATTCATAAGAGGCCGGCATGAGGACTTTATGCGGACATTCCACTGTTTAAGGACATTTTGTAATGAAAGACGTGCGCGCAAATTCGCCGAGTCGGATCCGTGACGACTCGGCGAATCTGTGTGCGCCGCGACAGGAAAAACACCTCCGTGTTGAAAACCATTTGTAAAATTCAGGCGGCTTTTGATGGCTTTCAACAAGTGAGTAACTGAGAAATTGTTTAACAGCTTGGGCATGTTCCAACTTGCCCCTTAAGGTTTCCAACGGAGGTGTTTTTCCTGTCGTGACCCCCCGCGGTCGGGTCTGGCCCGACATGCGACTCTGCCCGCACGTTCTTTCATTACAAAATGTCCATTAACAATGGAATGTCTGAATAAACTCCTCATGCCGACTTCTTCTGAAAGTTCTCTGTTCTCTGACGACTTACTGGATCAACAGAGCCTGAAATGTGGAAGTTTTCAACTTGAAACGGCGAGACGCTGCCGCCTCGAAGCGCAGATCGCCGTCAAGCGCCATGGGCCGTCCTTAAAGCGACACTACCAGACCAAAATCTCTCATCAGCCGTTAAAATTTGTACCGAAAACCAGCTGAATTTATCGAATGGTGTCCACTCAGTTGTGCCTTAGTTTTTGAAAAAAATTTTATCAAACAAAACAGCAGTCTCTGAGCCATTCCTAAACAATGAAAAAACGACGAGAGGGTGGGCCACTCCTCACTCAAAGACTGCCCACAGGCGAATGACGTAACCGACAGGCGTGAAAAAACTCTTGCATGCCCACGAGGGTTCAAGCATGTCTGATGTAATCACATGTGATTCAAATCCATATGGTTTTTGAAAAAAATAATAAGGTCCGTTACTTTTATCACAGACCTCATATGTAAAGTGAAAGCACCAATGGTCCTGTTTTAATCATTCATTGTTTAACATATATTTTTTTCCACAGGCCTTTATTTGTCTTCTTCGTACTGTGGAGTTGTTTCAGAGGTATCATCATATTGTGAGATTATGATACAGGAGACAGGAACAGTTAAAAGTCACAGAACATATAAGGAACAATTGAGAAGTTCTGAGCCTGGCCCAGAAAAAGAAGGGTCTGGTGTTGTGAAAGTGTAGTGACACGGACCCACAACGGGGGGGGTAATGAACGGACAATGGATAAAGCTAAAAGTAACAATTTAATGTTGTGAATTGCACAATGGAATACAGACAATTGCAGTTGAGGAGTACAGTCAATCATACACAAGGTGACGTGTGGGCAGGCTCGAGGATAGAAGACGTTTGTCCAGAGAAGAGCTGGATCCCACACGGCTTCCACCGCCAACGGATCTGAAGAACACCGGAGCCGCCAAGTCCTGGGTCCCAGGTGGCCACCGTCTCCAGCTGTCAGACCTGGTACTGCTGGCAGAAACAGAAATAGTTAATGGTGGGTGCGTGGATACACACCCAGTAATCTCTCCATACTCAGTTCCTCCGGGAGGGAGAACCTCCACCTCCAGAAACAGATTCACCCGTGCAGCTCCTGTCAGTCACTTCCCTGGAAGGAGTGAGAGGTGAAGAAGTCGCAACTCCCACTATCCGCCAATCCAGCTACAGAGACTGTATCCACAGGATGACGGCTGCACACAGAACAATGTTTAGTAAATCACAGCAGAGAAGGTTACCTGAGTGGTAGCTGATTTCTCGGCGGGGAGGTGGAGTTGCAGTCCGGCCTTTATGGTGGTGGTGATATGGATGAGTGACAGCTGGTGCTGATGACAAGTGACAGCTGTCACTCCCGGTTGCTATGACCATCCTCTTGTGCTTGAAGCCCGCACTTCAAGCAGGGCGCCATCTGGTGGTGGTGGGCCAGCAGTACCTCCTCTTCAGCGGCCCACACAACAGTCTGGTTCTCCATCTTTTGCACTCTGAGAAACCAGCATTTCTCAATGTGCAAAGTTTTGGCTCACTGGGTGCAATGTTGAGTGCTGGTTTGTCAGTGCAAAAGATGGACAACCACGCCCGATTGTTTCTCAGTGAGGCTGAAAACTTCTCAGTTGTCTCTTGTAGACTTCGCTAATGTACAGTAATTCATTCATCTTCTACCGCTTAGTCCATTTAAGGGTCGCGGGGGGCTGGAGCCCTTCCCAGCAGCCATAGGGCGTGAGGCGGGGTACACCCAGGACAGACAACAGTCTGTCGCAGGGCCACAAACAAACAAACACAGACACACCCACACACACACACCTATGGACAATTTAAAGATTCCAATCAGGGGCTGTCCTGGAGGCGGGCCGACCGGGCAGCTGCCTGCGGAAGAAAAACAAAAAAACCTGTCCAAAAAAATAAAAAAAATAAAACCGGGGGGGTGTTTGTCCTGACGGGGGAGTTCGTGGTTACGTTACGGCAGAGCGCCCCCCCCCCATATCACATCTCGCATTAGGTGAGCAACGCTGCACAGTGCAGAGTTTGTGGAGGGGGAGGGGAGAATCATTCAATGTTTGGACGAGGAGGTGGTCGAAACCGAGTAAGACATAATCATGGATAGGAAACGATCAAAGCCATCAGGTGCCCAATTTTGAAAGAAAAAGAAAGAAGAAAAGGAGAAACGAGCAAAGGAAAAAGGTATGTATTGATTTACGTATTCCCGCAGCTTCACAGTGCTTTAAACAGTGTGGACGCTGAGCGTCCACAGAGTTTAATAGCGAAGCAAAGACTGCAGCGAAACGAGACGAGTCATTGGATAAATGCTGGGCTTTGTCCCGGCCATCGGACGCTCAGCGTGTCTGGGGGTCTATGGGGCAGTGGGCTGGCCTCGGCTGGCCCGGACGCTCAGCTTCTGCATGATGATTGGATGATTTGTGGATGATGATCCCGTTTTGATTGACAGTGAAATAAGCGAATCAGCGATCTTTTGGTGTAAACATCTGTGGGAGCATTTTTTAATTTTCATTCTGTTCTGAGTTGAACTGGAGACTTTCCTAATCCTCTTAGCGGCATTTTCTTTGTTAAAAACGACTAGCGACAAATGGAGCTTCTATTTCTGGTATGTTTTTTTTTTTTTGTAGCTGCTTGTGTTTGGAGACTGACTTCTATCACTCTTTCTGACTTCTATCGCAGTTTCTGTCCCTACCGAGCAGCGGGTGCTGCTGAGCTCCTCCACCGTCACAAAGCACTCACTCGCGCCAGTCCCAGCTAGCGAGCTAGCTAGGTAGCAAGCTGCACATAATGGCAGACAATTTGAATGTTGTGGACCGGATTTTGGCGAAGCCATCTGATAATCTTCCTTACGAAGAAGCCGTGGCTGCTGTCATGGCTTCAGCTCTCAATGGTTTGCAGGCCAAAGTTAAAGCAATAGCCCCCAGTGCAGTGTTTGTGCATTGCTATGCACACAGACTGATCAATCTGGTTCTGTCTCAGGGGGCTAAATGCTTATCTGAGTGCAGAATATTTTTTGCATCACTCTCTGGGTTTGCCACATTTTTCTCAAAATCCACAAAGAGGATGTCTTTTGTTGAGTCTGCAGGCTGCTCAAGGTTGCCCAGAAATGCTCCTACTCGATGGAATTTCACATCACGGATAGTGAGCACTGTGGCAAACAATTATGATGCCCTCCTGCAAACTTTTGTATATAGACTGTTTTCCTCTTACTTCTTTTGCACTTCTTGTTATTTATGACAAATTATTGTGGTTTGCCATTTTTGCCTTTAAAGAGTGTTAACTTCACTTGTTGCTTCCTGTTACTTATGATACACAATAGTGTTTGTTATTTCTTCTTATGTGTACAGTAATGGGTATAGAATTTACCTCTGTCGTTAGTTCATTTATTTATGATACATGATTGCGCTTTACCATTTTGCCACTTTAATGTATAGGGGTTTTTTTGTACATTTTTTTTGTCACTTCATGGTATTCTGTAATATACAGATTAACTTCTTGTGTTATTTATATGGTGTGACTTTCATGGAGGTTTAAGTCTTGTTCATTATGGTGAATGGTACTCTATGATAATGCAAAGTGCACTCTGTTGGTAAAACTGAATGACATGCAATATTTTGACCATCGGGTGGTGCTGTAGTGCAGTTGTGCTTTCTTAAATACCTGTACTGTACATAGTTGTAATGTGAAGTCACTGAGTGTTTTGTTTTTTTTATGTTCTAAAACTTTATTGAAGTAATTATTGTTTATCTTTGTGTTTGTTATTGCAGTAGACATTAAGCTGTTGTGAGTTAATTTGTGGGATTGTGGGTGTTCTGGACGAAGTTAGTGTTTTCATGGGTGGTGGGGCGGAGGTGGTGGCCACGTTAGTGTGCGCGGGGGGTGCATGCAGGGGGTTTCGCCCGGGGAGTAAATCACTCTAGGGCCGCCACTGATTCCAATCCACCTAACCCGCATGTCTTTGGATGTGGGAGGAAACCGGAGAACCCGGAGGAAACCCACGCAAACACGGGGAAAACATGCAAACTCCACACAGAAAGGCTACGGGAATTGAACCCACGACCTTCTCACTGTGAGGCAACAGTGCTAACCACTAATCCACCGTGCTGCCCTCGTTATTGTACATCATTAAGAAATGCAAACTGGTGAATCTGTCTGGATTTGGCAGTTCTCCAAAATTGATTGACAGGGAAAGGAGACTAGTGAGGGAAGCCACACTGAAAAAGTCTCTCAATGATGTTTGACTGGGTTGATATCAGGTGATTGTGACAACCACACCATATCACTTTCAAACTCGGTGAACCATTCAATGACCCCTCATGCACTATGGATGGAGGCATTTGATCGACTGTCCACTCATTTGTTTTCAGGTTTTTCCTTTTAATATGTCACCAGTTTGTATGTGACAGCAAAAGTTGGTTAAATGTCTGCCTTTCTTTCTGTCATCCATCCATCCATCCATCCACTCGTCTTCTGTGTAAGTCACTTGATGAGTATTTGTGTGGTGGTACTGAGGTTCCTGTGGTTTTATTTTGTTCCGTCGTGGTGATCCCTCTCAGTGAGCTTGCACTTCACCACAGGACTGGTCATGCTAATGTAGAGCCTTTGAACTTAACCGAATTGACTTGAGACATGCAGGGAAAAGAGAAGGGGGAAGAAAGCGAAATGGAATTATGAGCAAAGAAAGAAAAAAGGAAAAGAAAATGAAAGGTTTTGTCCTTCAGGTAAAAGACCTGCCAAGTTACGAGTCTATGAATTTCATGATTTCTTCCCTGTCACCCACTCTAGCATTAATAATTAAAAGCCAAGTAAGGCTGGACAGGGTCTCAAGATCAGGGTAGATGATGTCGTAGATAATACTTGTTTCATCCTTCATTTGGCTTTTAAGGTCGTGGTTCAGAGGCATTTGATATTTTGACACCTGGCATTTCAAACAAGTGCACAACAGACTTCAGTTTGGCATTTTATTCACATTTGTTTTGAAGAACACTGAAACTAGAATGTGACAGGGACCTGTTTTGAGTGCATTTTCTGGAGTCTGCACTCAAACACTGACTCCGTGCCCTCCAGCCCCATTGCACCTCTAACTGCGGAAGCTTCACAGCTCTGATATGTGATACTGTTATCTCTACTAGCAATTATATGTTACTTGTCTCACTTGTTTTTCCATCAACACTGCAAAAGAATGAGAAGTGAGGTTCATCTCTCCTGGGAAAAAGTGTACCTCACACATTCACATCTTTAGGTCGGCGAACAGAAATGATTGCTCTTACATTTATCGACAATTTTATTTGTAGGCATTGATTTTGAAACTGGAAACAATTAACCTGGATTGGATGTTGATGCAAATTAATTTTTAAAGTTATTCTTTGATAATTAAGGAGCTGAGCTACAGATATGGAAATCTGGGTTTGATTCCCAGTCACATGGCCTGTCTGTGTTCTTCAATAAGACTCTTCATCTGCGTTGTCTGTCCACTCAGCTGTAAATGAGTATGTGTCTTGGCTTGGGAAGTAACCTGAGTCAGACTGGTGTTTCATCCAGAGTCATAGACCCTCATCCGCTTCATGCTGCAGAATCTGGAGATAAGCACCAGCGCTAGTGGACCTCTGGGCCTGTATAGATTCTTTTAGAGTTAATATTTTCTATTTTATTTCCTCTTCTCTCTAAATTTTCATCTGGGGTCCCACAAGACTCTACACACAGCTTACTCCCCATCAGGTTGTAAATACGTCCGCTGCAATATACTGCATTAGTGATTTTTAGTAGTTTCTCTATTATTGTGAAGATGATGATACTCAATTCTATGCATTACATAAACTGATAAAGATCATTAATTTATTTATTTTTTTTGTACCTCAGATGACTTGTCTAGATCCAGTCACACTTTACCATTAAGAAATGGGGTTTTGTTTTTTTTTCCCTTTGAGGATATTTTGGACTCTTTGGTGAAAAACATATGACTGACTATAACATTTTACACATGATAGTGTCACCTGGGTTCAGCTGGAGCCACATTGCATTCAGCGCTAAGCACATCTGATCCCATAAGATCACACAAGTGGAGAAAAGAAGGTCCTGAGGAGTACTTGCCTTGGAGACCGCTTGAGAAAATCAGGAGCTGTGATCATGTTTCTCTACATAAATTGATAAATGGACTGCATTTCTATACCACTTTTCCATTTAATGCAGATGCTCACATGGACACACTGCACGCTGGGAGCAACTTGGGGATTAAGACATTGCTCACGGGTTCTTTGTGATTTTTCTCATCTGATCAGGAAGTGAACCAAGGCATCTCTGTTTATAAGCCCACTTCTCACAACTTCTCGACTATCGCCTGCAGAACTGCTCTACTGGAGTTGCATCTGGAAGGGGCATAAAAACTGTAAAAAATCCCAGTGCATATCTATACCTGATGCACTGTGTCAACTGGAGGCAGCTAAAAAGTAACCAAACCAAATCACCTGGGTTTAGTTCCCACATTTGGATTGTAATCCAGTTTCTATAAAAAAAAATCTTTTAATAGACTTTATAGGACAGGGGTGCTATTAACAGTTCAACATTTACCATATTTTTTTGTGATATACCTAATATTGGTTTAAAACTGTGAATGGATTCTGATTTTTTTTTTTTTTAACAACAAAATTTTATAAAATCCATTTATTTTGGCTGAATGTTCTATTCATGGTCAATTCAATTTCTGCTTTTCTGTTACGGCGACCAAGGAAGTAATGTCTTCACCCTGATTGTGTATTTGTTTCTAAGGAAGATATTTCAAAAATGCATGAATGGATTTCAGCTAACCTGTTTGAGGATGTGAGCCTTTGGTCGAGGAAGAGCTGATTAGAGTTTGTAGTTAGTTTTGAACAGTACAGCTCAAACATCTCCCACTGATTTCCATATTATTTGTATGTTACTTCAGCAGAATTCTGGACAGGCAGAGGATGCCTGGGCCTCATTGAACATATGCACTGTCTGAGTGCATTCAGTTTTTAGTTGTATTAATTAGTAATTGCTATCATTCAGAGAGTGTGAACTGAGCTGCTTGGGCTACTGCCACCGTAACACAGACTTGGACAAACAGCAGAAAATGAATGAATGACAAAAAAGGTATTTGCTATTAACTATAAATGCTTGACTTGCTGATTCTTGGAGATTAATGCTTAGTGTTTCCAGATCGGTAAAGTAATAAGCGCCGCCAGTGTTGGTCAGTTACGGCAAAACAAGACATTGAGGAGCCTTACTAAACCTGCGAGTTGTATGCATTAGGTACGACACCACCAATGAAGCAATGTGATGTTCTGTGTGTGGGCTGTCAGAGACTGTTGGCTCGGACTAATGAGCATGGGAAGAGAGGTCAGAGGTCATAGCCAATCTAAATAAGGAACTTGATGTGACTTTTAGCGCTGTGTCAGTGTATGTGTGCATGAACTTGGGCGGTGATGTCCTCCCACCTTCCTGCTGTTATATTATGACTAGCGTCCTCGCTCCGAGCCCGCTGTCAACAGGAGGTGTGATCCACGCAGCTCAACCATCAGCACACTGCTGGTTTCGTCCTAAACACTGACCAATACAGGCATGCCTTCTCAAACACGCAAATGTTGGAGTGTGCTGAAATGCAGATACGTAGACTGATGTAATGGTTGCATTAGGCGTTCTCAGAACAGAGACAAATACAGGACACACGCACAGACACATCGTGCCCCGTCAGGCAGTGAGGAACGTTCATAACGAAACTCTGACAGAAACAGAGGTATAATGAACCTCCTCGTTGCCCCATTTTCTTCTCCTATTTTCCAGTATGTTAAACATAGTGGTTGGAGGTTTCCATCAGGCGGCTTGTTCATGCAAAATAAAATAGTTTTTCATAAAACTTGCCAAAAACATTCTGCTTATTCTTGAATAGAATCCCCTAAGTTGTGGGTGAGTCTGGGATAACAAGCTACATGTCACTTCCAGCCACATCTGCTCTTAATATCCATCATCTACCATAATATCCATCGTCCACCAATCATCCAGCAGGTGGCACTGTTCAGCAGGTAGCACACATGTCTAAAAATAGACAGCATACGGTCTATTTTTTGGATTTGACTATTTGCTTGGGGTCACCACAGCAGATCTCCAGACCTTCTTGCTGAAAGCCAAGAGTGTTAACTGCTGTGCCACCTGTATGCCTGTGGCATATAACACAATGCAAAATAAGATTTGCTTTTTGAATTAATCTGGTGCATCAAATGTACTCAATGCTGAATCTGTTTATTCTTTTATTTTGGCAAATGATTATGGTTTTTATTGTTTGTTTTTATTGTTATTGTTTTCATTCAGTAATTGCCTTTTACAGACTACAAATCTGAGGCCAAGGATTTTTTTTTTTTTCAGAATACTTCAACATAGGAAGCTCTAATGGTATATTAAAATAAACAAATTCAAATCAAAGAGATTCTGCCCCGTTTTGGACAGCTGCTACTGTTGTTCGTCAGGGATTTGTTTGATGTTCTCTTCGATGTCCACATGGACTGGGTATTCGGTCAGGTTGTGGAACCCCGTGGCTTAAGTTTCTTTGTTGGATGACTTTGATGTCCCAGATGATCCTGGAATCTTTGCCGACTCAATAGACACCCTGATTGCAGCAATCTAAAAGCGCAACTAACAATTGGCATGAGTGGGTTTGTGATAGTCCTGGATCAAGTCTAAAGACCCCCTGACACTTGCACGACTTTGATCCACGTAATTTCACACACTCTGCCATGCACAAGAGTAAACATGTCTCAAACCCGTTGTAAACTGTGCACGGCTCTGTGCAAGAGCGCAAAGAAAATTTTGAAATGTTCAAAATCTCCATCATGCATTCATTACGTGAACTTGACTTGAACATTATACAAACATTAAAAAACACTTGCATGCGAGTGATTGCGTCAGTGCACCGCGCCACAGCGCAGCTTGTCTGAATGATTATAACAAGATATTAAATCTATCATGAACGTACTTTTACGGCTACTTTTAAAATCCAAGCCTTCAGTGCCTTCCTGGATATGTTGAAAATGTTGGACTTGCAGAGACATTCACTTATCTTGGCAGTGAAATTCATGTCTCTGGCTCCTCAGCCATTGAGATCGAGAGGTCACTGGACAGAGATGTTTGGTGATGTAGATATTTTGCCGGACAATGTAGGTCCTGGTGCTTCCAGTCTCACTGTATGGATGTGAGACATGGACACTAAGAATAACCTAAGGTGATGACTGGATGTCTTTGGTACTCACCCTCTTCAGAGGTTCCTTGGTTACCTTTAGGATGACCTTGTGATACATGAACAGTTATTTTAGATTACCTCAGCTGTGATATTTTTCTCTGTACTTGATCCAGCACGTAGGTGCCTCAGCATCTCTTGGAGAGGGTCAAGGGGATGCTCACATTTAACCTGGCAGCAGCAGCTAGATGGTTACCTTTGTGAGGTGGGGATGGATCGGTTGTCTGCTTGGATGGTTGTCATCCAGGATTCAAGGCAGTTCCCTGGTGTGGTGGATGCACGCTCCCTGATCTGACCTTAAATTGGACAATGGGACAAAAAAAAATCAATTAACACTGTAAAATATGACGTTTGCTCTCTATTCTCTGAGTGCCTTTGTACTGGAGGTATTTGTAAAAACATTGTATGACATTGGGTTTTTGTCAGGAGGTACCATTTTAGAGTGTTAATTTGGAGGTGGTTATAATCTGTATGATGATTCAGCCTGCATTTATTTATTTATTTATTTTTGAGAAATTTATACCATTTGACAGAATGTAATGAACATACTCTTTGTTATAAAATGGTAGTTCTGTTTTGTTTTCAGTGAGTCTCAGCACAGGGGGTCTCTGAAAGAAAGAATGCCTGTCTACCATAGCATGACGAGAACTATTTTGGCGTGCTATCTGTGTCCTAATATGCAGCTTAACACCCTCAGTGGAGTTGTTAAGCAGTATTGTAGCTGAATGTTAACCAATACTGTAAAGCCAGCAGGCCTCATTGTGAGTGTAGCTGTCAGGAAGAGCAGGAACTAAGCCCCTCACTGGGGCCCATTTCAAACACACAACAGATGAGCAGCTCACGAAAAAGATAGCAATTTGCACAAAAATGCAAGTGACATATTACTGCTTAAACAGTTCCCCAAATCCTTGCTGCAGATGTTTCTGGCGGGGAGGAGCAGGGGGGTGTTGGAATGCAGAAGGATTTCATAATGATGTCTTAACCATATTCTGTGATGATAATGTTTACTTTTGGGCTGCTGCAATGTGTTAGTATGTCAGTGTGTGTTATAATTTTACTATTAAGTGTCCAATTAGGAATGTGAATTTTTATGAATCTGAAGTCACAGAACAACATCTGGAGTCAACTAGGAAACTGATTTGTGTCTATGAACACAGATCAGTGTCCGCAGACTAATAAAACTTACTTGTTGTAAAGAAAAAAATGCTTTACAATAAGCCTTAAAAAAAAAACCTCAGTGATGATCACAATTAGAGTACATACTAACACTGCCCCCCCCCCACACCTCCATGATGAAATCCGCGTATCATGCGGATTTGCAGAGTTTTCACAGCCCAGAGTTTATGACCACTAATGGATAGTTTCTCCCGAGTGCAGATAAAATTGCTTGTTGTTATGCTAACCCCATGTTCCTGTCACGGTGCCGTAATGCGGACCACATTTGTCCCAGATCTGTGCCAGATATGGGCTGTAAACGGTTAGTCTTTTGTGGATCTTGTCCGGATCTGTTCCAGAACTGTAAAGTGGAACCGTGCTGGATCTGGGCCAGGGTGCAAAAATTGTCTGGACTGGATCTGTTTTCATGATTGGTACCGGATGTTGTACTACAACTGGATCCATTTGCTGTCTGGGACAACATGATTAACAGATGAACACAGGACTAAAACATGACAGAAAACATAGACACATGGACACAGGATGGATTACAAGGAAGACAGGGGACAGACCACAGAATACTAACACAAGGGCACAGACAGAACACAATGACAATAAGTGCACAGGACAGACCACAGATATGGACCGCAGACACAGACAGGGGACAAACCACAACAAAGATATGGACTCCCCCATCAAAGGATAGCCCTGATGGCTCAAACCTCCCAACACAGAACAGAGAAAACAACAAAAGCAAGGGGAGGTGATGGTCTAGTGGTGAAGCGCTGGGCTTGAGACCAGAATATCCTTGGTTCAAATCCCTGACTGGAAAATCACTAAAGGCTCTTGGGCAAGGTCCTTAATCCCCTAGTTGCTCCCACTGTGTAGTGAGCACCTTGTATGGCAGCATCCTGACACTGGAGTGAATGTGAGCCATTATTGTAAATCACTTTAAGCTTGGAAAAGTGCTATATGAATGCAGCCCATTTACCATAAAGGGGAGTGAGACCAGGAGACCGAAACATAAAACAAACAAACATAAAAACACCCCAAGCACCCAACAACAAGCAGGGCAGGAGGAGGGAGCCAGAAGGCCAGTACACAAAAGTGAGAACACTTCAATATGAAGAGACCAGGCATATGACCCAATGGCTAGCAGGAGTCCATAGCGGCATCAGGAGGACAGCTGTGTTACTGGCAAGAGTCCAGAGCAGTCAAGAAGACGGCCACTGGGTGGACGGCCAGACGGACCCTCAGGATCACTGTCATTGGGCAGACAGCAGGTCAGCCCCACAGGAACACCGATGTCATCAGGAGGATGGGCAGACAGCCCCTCGATGGCCCTCATCTGGAGGACTGGTGGGCGGCCCCACTGGAACACAGACGCCATCTGGAATGGAGCCAGCTGGCTCCTCAGGAACAGTGAAATCAATGGGAGCAGGGGTGGCTGGCCCCGCAGGAACAGAGACGTCAACCAGGACATAGATAGCAGCCCAGCAGGAACACAGACTTCAACCAGGACATAGGTAGTGGCCCCGCAGGAACAGAGACATCAACCACGACATAGGTAGCAGCCCTATGGGAACAGCAATGTTAACCGGGAGATAGACAGACGGCTCCACTGGAGCACAGACTTCATCTGGAACAGAGCCTGTCGGCTCCTTAGGACCACAGATGTCATTGGGAGCAGGGGTGGACAGCCCTCGGGAACAGCAACGGTGTCAGGAACAGGGGTGGATGGATCGAATGGACCACAGACATCCTCCAGAATGGAACCTGCTGGCTTCTCAGAAACAGCGCTGTCATCGGGAGTGAAGCCAGATGGCTCCGCTGGAACACTGACATCAGCGGGAGGGTCCCCTGGCAGTCCCTCAGGAACTGAAACATCATCAGGAGAGCGGAACCCCCCTTCAAGCTTAGGAAAAAGAGTTAATGAGGTCAGCCCACCAGTGTTGTCAACTTAGGGACTTTGTCACTGAATTTAGCCTCCATTCAGACCCTATAGTGACTTTTAAAAAAATTAAAAATGAAAAAAGCAACTAGTGAAAAATCTAGCAACTTTTGCTGGTGTTACTGGAGACTTTTGGAAACTCTGATGTGAAAGCACACACTGTTGCTTCACAGGAAGAAGATCATGGGATTGATTCCCACCTGCATCCTTTCTTTCTATGTGAAGTTTGCATGTGGCGAGTGTTTGCACATGTGCAAAACATTCGCGGCAGCCGCACGAATGGGTCCACCCATATTGACTGCTCTGAGACAGCTGTCCGATGTTTTCAGACCGCACCCCAGCACTTGTGTACTAAGTGGCCGGTGAGTTTATTTGCTGATATTGAACATGTTTATTTTGTGTCTGGCAGATGGTTTGGTTAGGACACAAATGCAAGACTCACAAACACAGCTCTGGTTGACGAACTTTAGTGGTGTGACAAGCAGAGGTCGGTACATGGATAGGCAGTCCAAAAAAACACAGCAGCAGTATTATTATCATCAGGCTTAATCGTAGTTGGAACAAACGGGCAGGAGGTCGAATACACAATGAGGCAGGCAGGACTATGGAACACAAACAAGAGCTGGAAAGAAGGCACAGGGCGCATCAATCTGGCGAAGAAACAAAGCAGAATGAGCAGTATATATACACCCCAGTGATGAGCTGAAAATTGAGAACAGGTGAGCGTGGAAAGCACCAGAAAAGGGGGCGTGACTAGGGAGAGAGAGAGACAGACACGCCCGCCACCAAGAAAGGCAGAAAGACCCAAACAGAAAAGAATCCAACAAGAAAATAAACAAAAGGGAAGACAACCAACAGACAAAAATGGATCACAACCAAGAAATAAAAGCGGATCAAACACCCCCCCTGACAGTGTCCTTGGAAGCAAACAGGCAGCATGAGCGGGAGTCAAACCCAGGTCTACATACAGTATTGGTTGTCCAACTTCTTATCACAGTGAGCTCAATACTTTACATTAGGAACATTATAAATACTTAAATCTTTTGCACAGTTGGGTATTACTGAACAAAATCTCTAACACAACCCTATGATGTTATTTATGTAGACATGATACAGTAGTGTTCAGAATAATAGTAGTGCTATGTGACTAAAAGGATTAATCCAGGTTTTGAGTATATTTCTTATTGTTACATGGGAAACAAGGTACCAGTAGATTCTCACAAATCCAACAAGACCAAGCATTCATGATATGCACACTCTTAAGGCTATGAAATTGGGTTATTAGTAAAAAAAAAGTAGAAAAGGGGGTGTTCACAATAATAGTAGCATCTGCTGTTGACGCTACAAACTCAAAACTATTATGTTCAAACTGCTTTTTTAGCAATCCTGTGAATCACTAAACTAGTATTTAGTTGTATAACCACAGTTTTTCATGATTTCTTCACATCTGCGAGGCATTAATTTTGTTGGTTTGGAACCAAGATTTTGCTCATTTACTAGTGTGCTTGGGATCATTGTCTTGTTGAAACACCCATGTCAAGGGCATGTCCTCTTCAGCATAAGGCAACATGACCTCTTCAAGTATTTTGACATATCCAAACTGATCCATGATACCTGGTATGCGATATATAGGCCCAACACCATAGTAGGAGAAACATGCCCATATCATGATGCTTGCACCACCATGCTTCACTGTCTTCACTGTGAACTGTGGCTTGAATTCAGAGTTTGGGGGTCATCTCACAAACTGTCTACGGCCCTTGGACCCAAAAAGAACAATTTTACTCTCACCAGTCCACAAAATATTCCTCCATTTCTCTTTAGGCCAGTTGATGTGCTCTTTGGCAAATTGTAACCTCTTTTGCACATGTCTTTTATTTAACAGATGGACTTTGCGGGGGATTCTTGCAAATAAATTAGCTTCACACAGGCATCTTCTAACTGTCACAGCACTTACAGGTAACTCCAGACTGGCTTTGATCATCCTGGAGCTGATCAATGGGTGAACCTTTGCCATTCTGGTTATTCTTCTATCCATTTTGATGGTTGTTTTCCGTTTTCTTCCACACATCTCTGGTTTTTTTGTTCATTTTAAAGCATTGGAGATCATTGTAGATGAACAGCCTATAATTTTTTGCACCTGTGTAAAAGTTTTCCCCTCTCCAATCAACTTTTTAATCAAACTACGCTGTTCTTGTGAACAGTGTCTTGAATGTCCCATTTTCCTCAGGCTTTCAAAGAGAAAAGCATGTTCAACAGGTGCTGGCTTCATCCTTACATAGGGGACACCTGATTCATACCTGTTTGTTCCACAAAATTGACAAACTCACTGACTGAATGCCACACTACTATTGTGAACACCCCCTTTTCTACTTTTTTTTACTAATAGCCCAATTTCATAGCCTTAAGAGTGTGCATATCATGAATGCTTGGTCTTGTTGGATTTGTGAGAATCTACTGAATCTACTGGTACCTTGTTTCCCGTGTAACTAAGAAATATACTCAAAACCTGGATTAATCTTTTTAGTCACATAGCACCTCTATTATTCTGAACACTACTGTATATATATATGTGTGTGTGTGTGTGTGTGTGTGTGTGTGTGTGTGTGTGTGTGTGTGTGTGTGTGTGTGTGGATGTATATATGTAGTAGAACTAATGCAGTTCATTGCAAAAATAAATTTTCTAAAAAGCAATGTCATTGTTGCAGTTTTCATATTCACATGCTTAATACATCCTTCTGGATGAATAAATGAATTTGGTTTGACAGCTTGCTGCAGACATACATATTCACTGCATGCTCTTGTCAGATTTACAGGGGCATTGTAGGTAAATATAGTAATGTTTCTGAGGTGCAGTTACACATGGTCTGATAGTAGGCTAAGGCTTGCACTGCCTGTGCCCGCGTGTGTGTGTACCACTGTGTGTGAAACAATGAAAGGGAGTACTCGTGAAAACCTGTGCTGACATTCCACTATCGAGCATGAAAAATGTCTTTTCTCTTCAATTTGGACATAATGGTATCATCACTAAAAGTTGTACTAAGATGATAAAAATGAATATTTAGTGTGGTCTCTACCTTTTTTGAACAGACTGGCACAGGAGCAAGACACAAATGTGAGTTAACTCACAGATTGTTCGATTTGACTGAATGCACAGTAAAAGAATCATGATCAATCGATTTATATTCCTGACCAAATGTATGAATACACTATGACTGTTGTTCTTGAAGTTTTGCTCAGTATAGGTTGTCAGCTGTCATTTGTGTCATAGCTTGCAGCTCCGTGTGCTAGGTTCATTTGACTTGTTTGCGTCGGTGACAGTGCGAGTGACATCTTCTACTATCTGTCTTCTATGTGTCACATTTAGAACCCTCACAGCTCTTTTCTTTGTAGGCATTTCTTGCATGACTGAGCTCGCTGTAGTTGATAAATTGTTAACTCTGTCTCCGTAGCTGCAGAATTGTGATTGGTTTTGTGGCATGCGGCACACGATCAGTGACCAGAATAATAGTTCTGCATGTAGAGTGTAATGAGGCACAGTGCAATAGTGTTGAAATACGTTCCATTTTGTTTTCAGACTGCTATTTCAGTTGTTTCAATTTTATAGCATGTTACCCTCTGAGGTTCTGCTTTGTGAAGGTGTTGCCCTAGACTACATTGCATTTTTTTTCTCTTGGACTACATTATATTTTGCACTGAATGCATTACATTTTTCTCTATTGGGCTGTGTTATTCAGTGCATCCGGACGGTATTCATAGCACATTTTATGTTACAGCCTTATGTTCATCCTGAGGGACGAGGCACAGCTGTCTTGCATGCACAGGTAGCTGTGCTCATTGGTGAAATGCGTAGACAGCTGTCTGTGTGGCAGCACAGCTCTATGCACAGGACACACCACAGGGTCTGCAGCGTGTGTGTTCTTCACTGGCAGAACACACATGCAGCATGCACAGATGTGCGTACATCATTCCACATAGACCCCAAGAAGTGCTTGTGATTAATCAGTAGGTAGCCTCACTGATAACTTAAATTCAGCATTCACGAGTCTGGATTTGATTGCTCAAGTCAAGTCTGGGAACATGCACTAGTGCACTTTGTCACATCCACAGTACCACAGAACCACTGTTGATTCCTGGATCGCAACCACGTAGGCAGACAACCGACCCATTGCTTGACTGATCCATCTAAAATCCCATCATAGTTTAGTTTAATGATTTTCTACCTGAACTCAAGCATAAGAGTCTAAAGCACAAATTGCATAGTTCGAAAGTAGAACTTATGACACTATTCTGGAACAGAAGCATGGATTTCTGGCTACAAAGGGAGCCTATTACTCCGACTTGTAATGAATTCTAAATCGCCTCACATGGGTGCACCAAAATAAACTGTAACAAAATTACATGCCTCGCAATGGGGAACCAAAATAAACTGTAACGAATTACATTAATTTAATTAATTGGAATGAATGGGACCTCACATGGAGGCCCCAATTTAATGTAGTAAATGAGTAGTTAAGCCTCGCAATGTTATTGGCCTCACGGAGAGCACCAAAACTATGTAGCGAAAGTATTGTTAAACTCCCAGATTGAATTAAATTGGGCCAGACCTCATTTAATGGGTCACCAAAATAATTAACAATTTTAGGGTTTAATAATTATTATTCAATTAGAATAATCTCTAATTACCTCAGGGCACCACGTATTTAAATCATAGGTACTTTAATTTAAACAACCATTAATTAATCAGTCTTAATTTAATTAATCAGTCTCAGGTCTGAATTCTATGATATGATTGACCAAGGGTTTCCTTCTGAACACAAAATGAACCCCAGCAGAAATATTTACATTTTATTTACAAGAAATGAACAGTTTACTGGCATCTTGAGTGGACAGTGATTAAATATGTTCATTTATGGACACAATTTGCTTACTCATGAGACACTGAAAGGAAGTAGAGCGATAAAGCTTAAAGACTTTAAGTAAATAAATCTGATTAGAATTTAATGATGAAATTTGAAGCTAATTATTAAGAAGACTATTAAACAAATTTGAATAGGTTTAAAAAGAAGCCACTTTGCATCCATTGACCTCAAAACCCTTTTTCTGGAACCTTTAACTGGGTCACTTAGCTGATCCATTGAAGAGATGGTTCAGATGAATCGTCCGTCTGTTGTTGATGTTTTAGGCTCTTTGCAGCGTGAGCTCACTTGGGTCAGGGGTTAAACCAGTGGTCTCCCCGGCGATCCCAAGGCTTCGTGTCGGCTGGTTTTACCAACAGGATGGCTCCTTGCAGTCAGGCCATCAGCTTTCTGGACCCCAGAGGTGGAAGGTGTGTGTTGAAAATGGGTTCTGGTAGCTTTTAAAAAGTTTGTTGGAGCCAGATTAAAAGTCTTTGTGAATTTAGAAAAAAAGGTAAAACTTTAAGAGCAGCATTGTAAGTACAGAAAAAGAAAGTCGCTTTTCTGTAAATTTGCTATTATTTTGAAAAGTTCAGATCGGAAGTTCTCTTAAAAATTCGAAAAACTTGACGAACCTTAATGTCAGGCTATTAATTTGTTAAGAGTTATCAAACATGAAACAACAAATAAATGAATGAATGAATGAAGCCACGTGGTAGCTTAGCTTGGCTAGCATGGGGCCTTGTTGACCCAAAAATACAGTTAAGCATTTAAAGAGAGGAAGAGAGCATTGAGAGAGGGCAGAAGGGCAGCGAGAAGGACCGAAAGACTCCTTTCTGAAACTTTTAAAGGGGGCTTACATCATTAAACCCCGCCTATGTGGATGGGTAACTTCATGTGAAGAGAAAGGCAGACAAAGGTACGATTCAACTGTTTAAACACATTAACTACTTTGGTATACTATTTGTTCTAAGACATTTTTGTGATGAAAATAACATTATTAAAGGCTTAAACACATCCTATACCCACACCACCGCAGATGATACCCAGCTTTATCTATCCATGAAACCAGAGGACACACACCAATTAGCTAAACTGCAGGATTGTCTTACAGACATAAAGACATGGATGACCTCTAATTTCCTGCTTTTAAACTCAGATAAAACTGAAGTTATTGTACTTGGCCCCACAAATCTTAGAAGCATGGTGTCTAACCAGATCTTTACTCTGGATGGCATTTCCCTGACCTCTAGTAATACTGTGAGAAATCTTGGAGTCATTTTTGATCAGGATATGTCATTCAAAGTGCATATTAAACAAATATGTAGGACTGCCTTTTTGCATTTACGCAATATCTCTAAAATCAGAAAGGTCTTGTCTCAGAGTGATGCTGAAAAACTAATTCATGCATTTATTTCCTCTAGGCTGGACTATTGTAATTCATTATTATCAGGTTGTCCTAAAAGTTCGCTTCGCTCTCAGACTGCAGGCTTACTTGTAGTTCCTAGGGTTTGTAAGAGTAGAATGGGAGGCAGAGCCTTCAGCTTTCAGGCTCCTCTCCTGTGGAACCAGCTCCCAATTCAGATCAGGGAGACAGACACCCTCTCTACTTTTAAGATTAGGCTTAAAACTTTCCTTTTCGCTAAGGCTTATAGTTAGGGCTGGATCAGGTGACCCTGGACTATCCCTTGGTTATGCTGCTTTAGACGTAGACTGTGGGGGGGTTCCCATGATGCACTGTTTCTTTCTCTTTTTGCTCTGTATGCATCACTCCGCATTTAGTCATTAGTGATCGATCTCTGCCCCCTTCCACAGCATGTCTTTTTCCTGGTTCTTTCCCTCAGCCCCAACCAGTCTCAGCAGAAGACTGCCCCTCCCTGAGCCTGGTTCTGCTGGAGGTTTCTTCCTGTTAAAAGGGAGTTTTTCCTTCCCACTGTAGCCAAGTGCTTGCTCACAGGGGGTCGTTTTGACCGTTGGGGTTTTTCATAATTATTGTATGGCCTTGCCTTACAATATAAAGCGCCTTGGGGCAACTGTTTGTTGTGATTTGGCGCTATATAAAAAAAAGTTGATTGATTAATTGACCACTTGGTTAACAGAATATTCCATTATCAAAACATGGATAACATTTAAGATCACATTTAACACACATCAGTTACAAGAAACACATGTCAATTAAATGGAATACATGCAAAACATTTGCTTGAATAAGCAACACAGACAACATTAGAAGTTTATATATGAATAAAAGAATACTGATGCATTTTTTTTTTTTTTTTTTTAAGCAAAGGTCTTTTCTTTCACTTAGACCTAGAGATAATAGCTGGTTGTCAAGGCTCAAAGTTTATGACCACATCTTATCATGGAAGAGATCTTCCTGCAGTGTCTGGAGAGGTTCTGGCCTTGGTGTGAGGCCATAAAAGGTGGATTTTCCTGGACTGGGGGAAGTTCAGATTCTGACATGAAGCAATTATGTCATGTAATTCACAGTGACCGAAATTTAACCGATAAAAAAGCAAGGGCTCCTTTGAAGAACTCTGAGTTACAGTTCTGTTGTGATGTGGAGCAAGAGTTGGGGCCCACGTAAGTGTCTCCAAAGCTTATCTCCAGATGGACCCAGGAATTTCCCAGTTAGGAGTGAAAAGCTATCTTTGTTCTCAGCTCAAAACCTCAGGTTTTTGTTGAGAAAGCATTAATGTATTTATTTAATTAGGGTGAATTGAGGCCATGCGCTACAGACTTAATAAGCAAAAACAAGCATAATTCCAAGTTCCTCTTTGACACATTCAGTGCATCCAGAAAACATTCACAGCGCTTCACTTTTTCCACATTTGTTTTTTATTTTGCAGCCTTATTCCAAAATGGATGAAATTCATTTTCCTAAAAATTCTACACACAATACCCCATAATGATAGTGAACAAAAATGTTATATTTTTGCAAATGTAAATTTAAAAACAAACAAACTAAGAAACCAGATGTACATAAGTATTCACAGCCTTTTCCATGAAGCTCTAAATTGATTTCAGGTGCATCCTGTTTCCACTGTTGATCTGAGTGACTTTTCTGCACCTTAATTGCAGTCTACCTGGGGGAAACTAAGCAGGTTGGACATGATTTGGAAATGCACACACCTGTCTAAATATAAGGTTCCACAGTTGACAGTGCATGTCAGAGCACAAACAAGCATGAAGTCAAAGGAATTGTCTGCAGACCTCTGAGACCACATTGTCTCAAGGCACAAGTCTGGAGAAGGGTACAGAAAAGTTTCTGCTGCTTTGAAGGTCCCAATGAGCACAGTGGCATCCATCAGCCGTACATGGAAGAAGTTTGGATCCATTACGACTTTTCCTCAAACTGGCTGCCCATCTAAAGTGAGTGATCGGGGGAGAAGGGCTTTAGTCAGGAACAATGCCGTCGTTCCACACATGCAAATTACACACCGTGCGTAGGGCACCATGCTGCCTGGGGGCACCACAAAAACCAAGCTCAGGAAAAATCATCCTCATAGGCTACTCGTAATGATATATCTAAAATTTGTGTAAAGCATGTTAATAAGTATAAGCAAAACTAATTGGGGGAGGAGGCAAGCAGGCAGGAAATGGTGTGGGCAGGCTCTGTGCGTGTGTCACAGCAGAGGTTTTCCACTGATGTAAAAGATTGCAGTGGCCCGTGCATCTCAGCGCTGCACAACAGACAAGAGGAGAGCCCCACACTATCTTCTCCTACAGTGTGGGGCTCTCCTCTTGTTTTCTCCCAGCGTGAGAGAAACGCGCGCACGGATTTATTGATTATGCAGGTAACGATCCGTACTGTGCACCGGAATCATTGCTGCCTCATTGGAATTGTGCCAGTTTTTTAAAAAAGAAGAAAACCGCACTGTTGTCGTCTTCAATATTTCAGGAGAGCGAAAGTATAATGACTTGAAAATATAATGACTTATGGAATAACCTAGATTATGGAATAACCTGACGGATGAACTCAAACGATGTCCAAATATCAATCAGTTTAAAAATCAATATAAAAAATGATGTTTTCAAGATATGTATCTAATGAAGTACGATTAGTTTTGTGTTGTCAGTTGTAATTGTGAACTTGTTCAGTAACATTCATTTGTGTATGTGCGTGTATGTATATCTATGTATATATATATGTGTGTGTGTGTGTGTAATTTTGTATGTATGTGTAGGTGTATGTTGGTGTGTGTATATATGTATACTGTATATTTATGTAAATATGTATGTAGACGAAGACACGGTGTTCACTTGATATGTTTATGATAACAGGATTTGAGTTTGTGTTGTTAAATGTGTTTGTAGCATGGCCCAAGCAGAGGGTCACCCCTTAGAGTCTGGTCTGCTTGAGGTTTCTTCCTCAATACATCAGAGGGAGTTTTTCCTTACCACTGTCGCCTGTGTGCTTGCTCTGGGGGTAGGTAATGTGTATATATGTATGTATGTATATATGGGGTGGGCATTTATAAACTTTGCTTCTGCTCACCCCCTTTTTGGTCACACATGTCACTGTGGAATTGTCTTGTATATCAGTTTTTGTTATTGACGAGTTGTGTGCCAAATAAATAAGTTTAAAGTTTAAGTTAAGTTTACTTGAAAGATGAGTGAGCGTTTTTTCTGCTGTTTTCATGTAAGAACTTGAATCTTCCAAATCCAGAGTGTATTTTTTTAAGCCACTGCATAACTTTAATAGTGTCTAGTGCGACCTCCCCCGGATCATTTTTTGGAATCATGTTTTCTGGAATTAGGCTACAGAGAGCTGAATGATCCTGTGTTTACAGCCAGGGATCTGAAACACTTGATGCTTTAAATTCCACATGCAATTAAATTCCCACTTATGCTCACTGCTGTCAACTAAGCCTTAACTGCCATGTAATTGAACATTTTATTTCAAAATCATGATTTAGATCCTGCTAAATGTTTTAGTTCTGTGCGCCACGTTTAATGCTGCAGCTGCTGATTCTTTTCATTATTACTCTGATATTTTTTAAGAATTAATTTAGTGTGTAAAATGTCAAATATTTGTGAAAATTTACATTGACTTTATGATGTTTCATCCATGAACACCAGACACCATCCCTATAGTGAAGCAGGGTGGTAACAGCATCATGCAGTGGGGATGTTTTTCAGGGGCAGGAACTGGGAGCCTAGTCAGGATTGAGGGAAAGATGAATGCAGCAACAATGTACAAAGACATCCTGTATGAAAATCTGCTCCAGAGCCCTCTTGACCTCAAACTGGGGTGATGGTTCATCTTTCAGTAGGACAATGACCCTAAGCACACAGCCAAGATATCAAAGGAATGGCTTCAGCACAACTCTGTGAATGTCCTTGAGTGGCTCAGCCAGAGCCCAGACCTGAATTTGATTGAACATCTCTGGAGACATCTGAAAATGGCTGTGCACCGACGCTCCCCATCCAACCTGATGGGGCTTGAGAGGAGCTGCAAAGAGAAATGGGCAAAACTGCCCAAAGATAGGTGCACCAAGTTTGTGGTGTCAAATTCCAGAAGACTAGAGACTGTAATTACTGTCAAAAGTGCATTAACAAAGTATTGAGCAAAGGGTGTGAATACTTATGAACATGTGATTTCGTAGTTTATTTTGAATAAATTTGCAAAAAAATTCAATAAAACTTTTTTCATGTTGTCATTATGGGGTGTTGTGGGTTGAATTTTGAGGGGAAACATGGATTTACTACATTTTGGAATAAGGCTGTAAAATAACAAAATATGGAAAAAGTGAAGCTCTGAATACTTTCTGGATGTATTGTATTTTGCATTGGACTGCATTATATTTTGAGCCCAGTTTCATGCTTTTTTGTGATACAGTCATGAAATGTCACATTTTTGTGACAGTATCACAGAGTAATAGAATAAATACCTTTTCATGATGCCATCACAAATTGGCATTAGATAGAGTTGTATATTTTACACTGGACTGCGTTATGTTTTCAGCCCAGTCTCACGCTTTTGTTGTGATATCGTCACAAAATGCATCACATTTTCATGACGCAGTCAAGTTTAGTGTTGGGGAAAGTGTAGTGACACGGACCCACAACAGGGGGCGCAAATGAATGGTCAATAGATGAGCCAAAAGGTAACAATTTAATGTTGTGAATGTGCACAACGATTATACAGACAATCACAGAATCTGATAGCAGTCAATACACCAAGGTGACGTGTGGTCAGGCTCGAGGACAGAAGATGTCTGTCCTGAGAAGAGCCGGGACCACACGATTTCCACCGCCACAGAACCTGGTGAATACTGGAGCCGCCAAGTCCCGAATTCCAGGTGATCACCATCCCCAACTGTCGGATCTGGTACTGCTGGCGAGGAGCACAAACAGTGAGATGTGGGTGTGTGCACACCCAGTAACAAAAACAGTCAGAAGGTGGAAAGTCACCTCCACCTCTAATCACACACTCGTGCAGCTCCTGTTAAACCACTTATCTGGTTTGGGTGTGAAGCGAAGCCGTCGCTGTTCACACCAAACGCCAATCCAGCAGATAAGGCACACCACAGGAAAACGGCTGCAAAAGAGTTCAGTCTATGACACAGTTTTAGATACAGCAGAGAATTACCTTCACAGGTACATGATATCTCGGCAACGAGGTGGCGATGACGTCCGGTCTTTATGGAGTGAGATGATGAAGTGTAGATGGGTGACAGCTGTCAAGAGATAATGAGTGACAGCTGTCACCCCCGGCTGTGTCCGTGGCGGCAGCGCCCTCTCGTGCCTGAAGCCCGCACTTCAGGCAGGGCGCCCTCTGGTGGTGGGCCAACAGTACCTCCTCTTCTGGCGGCCCACACAACAGGACCCCCCCCTCAATGGGCGCCTCCTGGCACCCGACCCGGGTGACGGCGGTAGAAATTGGCCAGGAGGGCCGGATCCATGATGAAGCTCCTCTTTACCCAGGAGCGTTCTTCGGGTCCATACCCCTCCCAGTCCACCAAATACTGGAACCCCCGGCCCATTCGACGGACGTCCAGGAGCCGGCGCACCGTCCAAGCCGGCTCCCCGTCGATGATCCGGGCAGGAGGCGGTGCCGGTCCGGGAGCATAGAGGGGTGAGGTGTGGTGAGGTTTGATTATTGACACATGAAAAACCGGGTGGATCCGGGACTGAGGACTGAGGATTTTGAGGATTTTGGATGGTCCAATGTACCTGTCCTTGAGCTTCGGGGAGTCCACCTGGAGGGGGATGTCCTTTGTGGACACCTCCTGCCCGGGCTGGTAAGCAGGGGCCGGGGACCGCCGGCGGTCTGCATGGGTCTTCGCCCTCGTCCGGGCCTTCAACAAGGCAGAACGGGCGGAGCGCCACACCCGAAGGCACTTCCGCAGGTGGGCCTGGACCGAGGGCACACCTCTCCCTCCACCACGGGAAACAATGGAGGCTGATACCCCAAACACACCTCAAATGGGGAGAGGCCAGTGGCAGAGGACACCTGGCTGTTATGCGCATACTCGATCCAGGCCAGATGTTCACTCCAGGCCTTCGGGTGTGCGGACGTCACACAGCGCAGGGCTTGCTCCAATTCCTGATTGGCCCGTTCTGCCTGTCCATTGGTCTGCGGGTGATACCCGGACGAGAGGCTCATGGTGGCCCCCAGTTCCTGGCAGAAGGTCCTCCAGACGTGTGAGGAAAACTGGCGACCACGATCAGAGACAATGTCGGTAGGTATCCCATGCAGACGGACGACGTGGTGGACCAGGAGGTCTGCAGTCTCCTGGGCCGTGGGGAGCTTCGGGAGGGCCACGAAGTGGGCCGCCTTGGAGAATCGGTCCACTATCGTGAAGATGGTCGTCATGCCCTGGGACGGCGGGAGGCCCGTGACAAAATCCAGACCGATGTGGGACCAGGGGCGATGAGGCACAGGAAGTGGCTGAAGTCCCTGTGCCTTTTGGTGGTCTGCCTTGCCCCTGGCACAGGTGGTGCAGGCCTGGATATATTCCCGGACGTCGGCCTCCAGGGACGCCCACCAGAAGCACTGCCGGACCACTGCCACGGTCCTTCGCACCCCCGGATGACAGGAGAGCTTGGAACCGTGACAGAAATCCAAGACAGCAGCCCTGGCCTCTGGTGGGACGTAGAGCTTGTTCTTCGGCCCAGTTCCAGGGTCCGGGCTCCGTGCCAGGGCCTCCCGGACGGTCTTCTCCACATCCCAGGTGAGGGTGGCCACGATAGTGGACTCCGGTATGATGGGCTCCGGTGGATCAGACAGCTCAGTCTTGACTTCATCTTCATGCACCCGGGACAAGGCATCCGATCTCTGGTTCTTGGTCCCGGGGCGGTAGGTGATTCGGAAGTCAAAACGCCCGAAGAACAGTGACCAGCGGGCTTGCCTGGGGTTCAGCTGCTTGGCAGTCCTGATATACTCCAGGTTCCGATGGTCAGTGAAAACCGTGAACGGCACAGACGCTCTCTCCAACAGGTGTCTCCACTCCTCAAGAGCCTCTTTCACCGCAAGGAGTTCTCGATTGCCAACGTCATAGTTCCGTTCAGCTGGGGTCAACCTGCGAGAAAAGTAGGCACACGGGTGAAGAACCTTATCGGCCTCTCCGCTCTGGGATAGCACGGCTCCTATCCCTGAGTCAGAGGCGTCCACTTCAACCACAAATTGGCGGCTAGGGTCGGGCTGCACCAGAACTGGTGCAGACGAGAACCGGCGTTTCAACTCCTTGAATGCGGCTTCGCACCGATCCGACCAGGTGAAGGGGACTTTTGGAGAGGTCAGGGCTGTCAGGGGGCTAACTACCTGACTGTAGCCCTTAATGAACCTCCTGTAGAAATTTGCAAAGCCGAGGAACTGTTGCAGCTTCCTATGGCTTGTTGGTTGGGGCCAATCTCTCACCGCCGCAACCTTGGCCGGATCAGGGGCGACGGAGTTGGAGGAGATGATGAACCCTAGGAAGGACAAAGAGGTGCGGTGAAACTCACACTTCTCGCCCTTCACAGTACCTCCTCTTCTGGCGGCCCACACAACATTTAGTTCACTATTCCTAACCATAACACTCCAACAAACCAACATGCAGATTCATGTTGCCTCTGCTGTGACAACCTGAAGAAAATAAGAAAATTTGAAACAACGTACTAACTGTGTTTTGCTGATGTCATTTACATATATGGAGGGAACAAATTGTCACAAACATATTACGATATAATGCACTACAACAACACTGCAGGAGGAACTCTAACTCACATGTGACCATAAAGTGGAATAATTTCAAGAACTGTTGGTTTTGACTCTGTCATTGTGACCACAAACAGGAACAAAGACTCCTTTTAGAAATAGTATTTTTCATATCACTGCTTTCTTCCATGCAGGAATAGAATTTGCTGTGTGTATGGCTGAAAGACCCGCTGGTCAGTCATAGCAACTCACATAGCAACAAGACCTGCGTGGGACATCTAAAACAGAGAGAATGAATCAGTAGCAGTGTCTTACTGTTGGCATGGTTTATCTCCTGCCCATGGCAGCAGCTTTTTTGATGTCTGTTAGTTTGTCCTCCCATTTTGGGGATGGTTGCATTGCCAAGAACAACACTGTAGAAAATCATCTAATTAATCAACTTGACTGAAATAATATCTTACAAAAAAAATATAAACCGAAATAAGACAGAACTTTATCAACTGCCATTTCTCCCATTTCTTCAATTATTGGCATCCCAGATATCAAGTCTCATATAGGCCCTGAGGTCCATTGGTGCTGATACTTATTCACAGATTTTGTTGGGAAAGTGTAATGACACGGACCCACAACAGGGGGCGTAAATGAACGGACAATAGATGAGCCAAAAATACAACACTTTACTGTTGTGAAGCGTGCACAACGAAATACAGACAAATACAGAATTTGGACAAGGTCAAATGTACTAAGGTGACGTGTGGGCAGGCTCGAGGATAGAAGACGTCCGTCCAGAGAAGAGCCGGATCCCACACGATTTTCACTGCCACCGAACCCGGAGAATACTGGAGCCGCCAAGTTCCGAGTCCCCAGGTGGCCACCGTCTCCAGCTGTCAGATCTGGTACTGCTGGCAGGAAGCAGAAACAGTTATGTGTGGGTGTGTGTACACCCAGCAATACAATCAGCGACAGTTCCTTCTGGTGGGTAAGACACCTCCACCTCCAAAACAGGAACACAATAACAATACCAGTAGTACCTACTGAACACGGCTGAGAGTTTTACCTCAAAGGCAAACGATATCTCGGCAGCGGGGTGGAGATGTCTTCCAGCTTATATGGAGTGGTTGATGAGTTGATGATTGGTGACAGCTGTCAGGAGTTAATGAGTGACAGCTGTCACTCTCGGCTGTCCTGTGAGGCGGCAGCGCCCTCTCGTGCCTGAAGCCCGCACTCCAGGCAGGGCGCCCTCTGAATGGTGGGCCAGCAGTACCTCCTCTTCAGCGGCCCACACAACAGATTTAATGTATATGACACCCCCTGCATGGGACGCCAATCCAACACAGATTACTTTCCCAGCCAAGGTTGGTACCCATTTGCACACTGGTGGACTGGGGCAATAGAAATTAAGTGTTGTGTCCAAGAATGTAGGCAGGTAGCATGACTGAATCATACACAGGTATAACACACTGTTATACAAGATAACGTGCGTGGGATTAGTAACATTGAGCTTTTTAGCAGGTGGTGATGGATGGATGGTGTTAAAAGCACTGAGGAATTTTAGAAAATGAGTCACATAGATGTAAGTGCTGTGGAATCAAAACTTGATGGTGTTCTCAATGCCAAACTGCATGATGTCAAACTGCATGGTGGCCACTTTGCAGGCTCCTTCACTGCTGCAGAAAATGTCTATGAAGTCAGAGCCAGTCTTTCTCTGGGATGGAGAAATGTTAGCAGCAAGAGACGGGCATCATTTCTTTGCCATCGGGACAATGCAGGAAGTTTTATATTAAGTGTTTTTTCTCTAGTAGAAAGCATTGCATTCACTTCTGACAGTTTCCAAGATAAAAACTGCACCTAACAGCAGGACATTTGCAGCAATGCCTTCAAGCAATTCCTATTCATATTTCCTGTATGGTGGTGGCCATGTGTATAGATGAAGCAGTTGGGTCATTTCCTATGAACTCAACCAAAGTCCAGAAATCGCCCATGGTCACAGACTCAGATTTGGCTTAAAAAATGTGTTGTGCATGTGGATGTGTTGTACATGTAAAATGAACACATGCAAAGTTTTAGGTGGAAAATAACAAAGGTTTCTGAACTATGGGCCTTTAAAAAAGGGTTGTTGTTTCTAATATTGACACTCGCAAATTGCGTTTGTTCCTGAGTAGCCACATTTGGCTGCCAATATCTCTGAAACAAGCAATGATATCTATCAGAAATTTGCTTTCCTGGGTAATTTGGACCCAGGTTTTCAGATTCTGATACTCAAATATCACCAGTTTGGAGACCAATAACTCAAACTCTAAGAGATAGGACTTTCCTGAAGACAGAATATAGATAATATTCCACAGCTAAACAGTGCACTTAATATGAATTTGTGCTTTTAGTGATAGCTTTACCTTGAAAACCATAACAGCACTGATGGAAACAGCCCTGAGAAGAACTTGGAAAAACATATGACATGCATGAGCCATATGCTTTAGTGTGCATATTTTTGCTTTTTGCTTACAACTAGATAGTATCCATGCCTCTATGCATTAATATTTGCCTTTTTTTCACTACCTATGTCAATAAAGCAAATGGCACAGTAACATCACTAATTCACATTAAACATACTGGTCAAAATATCTGTGAAACTTACCAATGTGAACAGATCAGACTCTCCTGGCTGCCATTTTGAACTTCCCTCCAATGCCAAAGACAGTAAAAGCCACCTATTGGGCAAGTGAGGAACTGAGGGAGGTGTTAAGGTGCCCTGACACTTGCACAACTTTGATCCGCGCACTTGCACTCGTGTCAAACTCATTGTAAACTGTGTGAAGCTTTGTGCACAAGCGCAAAGAAAATTGAGATGTTCAAAATCTCCATCACGCATTAATTACTTGAACATTGTGCAAACAATTAAAAAAACTGCGTGTGATGGTGTCAGCGTACCGCATCAGAGCGCAGCTCGTCTGAACGATTATAATGCGATGTTAAACCTATCATAAATGTACTTTAACAGCAGCTCACAAGAACGAATGATGATGCATCTGTTTTTCCAAGCTATTACAATATACACATTACAAATAATTACCTTTTTAGACGGTTTCAAATGTGTTCTCTGCCTCATTAAGCGCGTGCGCAAGACAGGAAAAAAAAAGCAGCAGCTGGAACAGCCCTCTGATTCCAGAAGTGGTTAGAGGCGTTTTCAACAGCCAACTCAGAAAGAAAATGATTAATCCACTACGAAATAATTGTTTTATGTGTGGCATCCAGTGGAACAAAGCGCGGCGTCCAGCTAGGAACACAACGGGTGAGATCATCACGACGGAGTGCGTGCAAGTGCGTGGATCAAAGTCATGCAAGTGTCAGGGCACCTTTAGTCCTTCAGCACCGGAAAACCTATTGTTTGGTAACAGCACTGACATGAGACCTTAGGGGATATAGGTAACAGTAAAAAAACAAACAAAAAAAAAACAATTCCCTTTATAGTGGGAATTGCATACTTAATGCAGTAGAGTGTGAATTGACATCATTATTCAACTCAAAAATTGTAGTTTTGTTTATAAAATGTAAGAAATTTCTCAATAGAACTCAATTTTCAGCCAAGGGTTGGGGACATCACCATTTTTAGCTATTGAAATCAACTATGATTTCAATTCATCATATTAAATTTATTAATCATGGAGAGGTCTTTATTTGGGTTCATTCTTAAGAATATGTCTTCTACATCATATTTACAGTGATTACAGACCTGCAGAAAAAAACCTTTATCTTTTGGGGATTCTGTTAGGCAGGACACAAAATAGGCAATTACTGTAAAATGACCGTAAATGGGTACCAGCCTTACCTGAGGAAGTAACCTGCATTGGACTGGTGTCCCGTCCAGGGCAAGCCATAGACTCTCATCAACTTCATGCTACTGAATCTGGAGACCAGCACCACTGGGCCCCAGGGCTTATAAAGAACTTACTTTGCATGCATACACACACATGTGTGTACCCTAGATGATGGCTTCACAACCTGCAGTTGTCTTCAGATCCCCTCATCATCATAGTTTTATTTTACGGAGCCAACATGCGAAGTACCTCACGGTGAAAAGAGTGGGCACAAGAGAAATCAGTGTGCGTGCATATCTGTGTACATATGCATGCTTTAGGGCTTTATTTGTATATTAGGCTGAAGTCCTGCATCACTTATTCCAGCAGGACACATCAAAGAGACAGGAGCTGATGCTGCTGCCCACTGACCATATACGGTACTTTCTGCATGATTCAGGCTCTGGTTCAGCCCATCTGAGAAAGTAGGACATTACTAGGTCTTGATGACCATATTTGGCCGGGTACTCTGTACCCTGCAGCCATCTTGCCTGCCTCTGCCGCACGCTGCCAGGGTTCTACTGCTCATCGCTCTTCCTCTTGTCGTCTACCTCATTTTTCCTGTTTTGTCCTCCTACTTTTCCTCCTCCAAAGGAACACTTTTCATCCTTTCCCATTTTCTACTTTTGATCATTCTGGCCTTCATCACTACTTTATCTTTCAGCCTCCTCATCCTCTTACTGCACACTTCCCCCCCTCAAACCATCTTCTGCTCATCTATTTTCTCCTTTGCCCTTTTTGCAGTTGCCTTTGTTCTTTTCCTCCTCATTACTCTCTGTGTTCCTTATTTCCCATCTATCCTTCACCCACAGGATGCTGTGCATATCCAGGTTTACTCCGCTGACAGAGAGGACCTGAGTTTGCCGGCTCCCTTGTCCACTGTTTCTGCAGCACTGCTAATCAGCATCATGTGCGCGATGCAGACATGTTTGCAAATTCATTAACATGCACACATCTTTACACTTGAGCACAGACAGTTTTGTTATGGCTGAGTCTGTGAGGGTGCTAAGTCTACAGCTGCACACCCACACAAATGCAAGTGTAATTATGCTCACATTGTGTGAGCACGATGATACTTCCACACAAAGTCTACCTTCTGGCAGCAGATTTGATCACCTGGAAAATGAATACTAAATGTGGGACAAAATGGCTCACAGAGATCACCTTGGCCATAAGAGCTTTCTACCAGCTCAGCGCGGACATGAATCAGGAGCTCATCTAAGCCTACCAAGCTCCCTATTCACAAATTCTTGGATTCCACAGCTTGATAAGGACACACAAAGTGATAGTTGGGTTTTACTCTCAGTACTTTTGTGTTTAAGTGGAAAACGAGGGAGACTCAATTTGTGCCCTGACTGTAGCATTCCCTCTGCGCCCTCAGCTTTTCCTTTCACTACTGCCAGCTGGACAGCAACTCTAATGGATCTGCAATGCAGAGGACATGCACACATATTGAGCACTGTAAAACACAAGATAGGATTTAATAAAATCAATTAGTCTTTGTTATTTAATCCAGAGAATATTGATGTTTGTTATAATTTCACATCACAGTCAGAGGCACAGGCATTTATAGGAAGAAACCTCAATCAGACCAGAGTCTGTGGGGTGACCATCTGCTTTGGGTCATACTAACAAAACAAACAAACAAACAAAAAAACAAAAAACACAACACAGAATTGTCAGAATACACACTGACATAAATGTTCCATACTGTATATGAAGTCCAGTGGCCACAATGCCAAGTATCTGAAAGGACAACCAGGAACTGAAGACCAGAGTCCAAGCTAAATAGAATGTAAATCAGTGAAAGCTTTGATGCCAGATCAGTCATTGAAACAGGACATTCCCCACGTCTACACAGAGGTTCATGTAGAACAGTCACGTTCAGACATGATGGAACACAACTTCATCCCACAGCTATTTACTATCCTCAATTATTTCAGTGCTGTCACACATCCACGTGACCCAGGGATCTTACTCCATGGGGTGACATGCCCATTTTGGCCCAATGCTGTCATCTTCCTCAGTCTGTGGCAGCAACCTCCCATGATAACCCTGAAAATCAGAATTAAGCAATCAGAATGAGTAATCCACTGTAACATTACTATTAACAGATAACACGCTAGTTATCACCAGTGTTAGTCATATGCTTGACTAAGGGCCCTGTCCCACTGGCGTTTAGGAGGATTTGCATATGGATTGCGCAGAAAATTGGCCCATATTTGCCAAACATCCGCAATATCCGTGTAACATGCCTGTATGAGTCGGCCGTCATCCGAACACGTCCATGATCATCCACAGAGGCAAGCATGTCCGCAGCCAGGATTTTTGAGCTGTTCAAAAATCTGGATGTGGATAACATCCGCCTTACATACTCCATATATACTCAATTCATACACAGTACATACTGGCAGAAAGCAAGATACCTGCCAGTCAGTGCCGGTCCGGCTGTGTAAATCCACAAAGATGTAATAGCTGCTGCAATCCAGGACTTTTATTTAACACCAACAAAAGGAAGAGTTGCTGTTTAGCCACAACTCACGCTGAAGTCTGTTTTCTGTGACACTCTCAAAACAAACAAACAAACAAAAAAACAAAAAACACAGTCTCACACCCCGAGTGGCTTCCCCCCGCCCGCTCCCCAAACTAATGAACAGTTAACCCTCGCATGACAAAATGAACATTAACTCTGTGATCAACTTGTCCAAGTCCAGCACTTGCTCCAGAGGCTGTATTGTTGGTGTGAATAGTGATGCCGACGGCCCGAGTGCTCTTATTTTATGACCGCAATGCGGATGCTGTGCACGTGCAACACGTGCACGATGCATTCATAATGCACCCGTAATACTGCCGTGATAATCTCAATGTGTCAGATCAGTTTCCTCACTACATGCGTTATATAACCGTGATTGTTCATCATATATTCGCTATATATTATTAATATATCTGTAAATCATACTGGGACATTTGTCATTTTTGGCCATTTTTTGTTGTGGACGACAACGATAGCCCATAATTTGTGTACTCAATTAATGCGCAATTAATCCTCTCCCCAGTGGGACAGGGCCCTAACATTCACCAGCAATTTAGTTTGAGTGAGACTTAGTCCACCATTAATAACACGATTAATAGAGTAGGTGGGAAGGCAATAATGCAGTACAACTAGCTATAATCTTAATATAAAATAGAGAGAACAAATGAGTCTGAATTTAAATAAGTTAATAGACTCAGCCTGTCCTTTCTCAGTGGGTGGACTTCTGCAGAAAAGGTCAACTATAAGAAAAAAGCTCTGTGACCTGTGGACTTTTTCTTTACCCTTGGAACACACATTAATCCTGCATTGTGAGAACACAAAGCACAGGCCTAGGTCAACTTTGAATTTATTTTTTTAGAGTAATTATAAAATCACTTCAATAATTTCTTTCAGTTAAACGCAGTATCATTTTGTACCCACAAATCACAGATGTATCAGTGTGCTTTATGTTGTCTACAACATACTGTACTGTGTCCCTTTGAGCATCACTTCACATGAACAGAAAGCCAAGGACAAATGTGCTGTAGTGCTAATGTGGCAGATCATCTGTCAAACGTAACCATACACCATAAATCTGCTTTCAATAAGCGAGACACCTATCAAAGAAAATCTTCTACATGTCCAGATGTTACCATACAAGCAAAACCATTTTCAGGAAGAGGAATATGAAAATAAGGGCCTGGACCAGATTCAGAAATACCCACAAAGAGGTTTGACTGTACACATCTGTTGGTCTTTTAGAAAGAGTAGGTTGAAGGAGGACATGCGGAGGAGAAAAAAAACTGACAAAAAGTCATTTAGATACAACGATGGCACATGATCAGAATGTGTCCAAATAACATTATGTTATTTGGACACATTCTGATCATGTGCAGTGACAGCAGAATAGCCAACACTATACAGTAGCTAAAACTTAAAGAGAACAGATTTTTTTTAAACCATGAATTTAAAGGACTTGTGTCTTATCTCAGTAGGTAATTTATTCCAGAGAACAGGACTACGATAAAGTATATTATAAAGTATAATCAGAGCAATGGGTAGTACATATGTAAAGGTCTAATCTGTCAAGATTACATAGATCTGTCAGATAAGAGGGCGGTTGACCAGTTAGTATTTTATATGCTAAGAACTATGTCCCAAAGTTGGATCTCACATATACAGGAAGCTAATAAACTAAAGCTAGTACTGAAGTAATATGATCCAATTTCACAGTTTGGCTCAAACTGCTGCAGCTGCATTTTGAACCATTTGAAGGCTTTTGATTACAAGTACACGGCAGGTCAGAGAACAAGACACTATAAAAATCAACTCTGGTCCTTGGGGAAAACACAGCTATGTTGGCAAAATGGGTTTTCTGTGAAATGAATGAATGGAGGATTCATCACTGCACTCCAAATTGCTCCAGGTACAAGTTCACAGTGAACATCTGAAGCTCCTGGCACCAGTGGGCAAGTGTGGTTGTGTTGTTTTGTCCTCCAGACTTATCTGTCAAATAAGTCTGGAGGAATGAAAAGCAGGAGTCAGTCTTGGCATGAACCAAGAACTGAGAAGTTTCAACATCTGCAATATTAAATAAATGGGGTTAAACAGCTTTTTTCAGCTATTATGATATTTAGTTTAGCACTGCAACCAGACAAGGTGCTACAGTAATTTCCCAATGTCAAAGAGAAAGCTGAGTACCTTCAATAATGCAATATAAATTTATCCTATTGTTGTGCACAAAGAGGTACTATTTAAATGTTGAATAACAGGGTGTAGAATTTTTATACACACATACTGTAATTCTTCATTAGGTCTGATTTCAGCATGAGAGAACGGGACAGTAAATGCCTGAATACTTTCTAGTCTGCCCATCAATATGCAGTAATCAATCATATCAAATGGTGCACTAAAATCAAGTCACAGGAGCACTGATTTGGAATCTGAAGCCATAGCAAGCATAATGTCATTCATCGCTTTTATGAGTACAGTTTCTTTAGTGATAACCCTTAAGCGCTCATTGGAATAGTTTAAATTGATTTTTATTTGACAAACATGACACTGGTTTTTGACCTATTGTTTCAAAACTTTTTAAACTGAATAAACAAGTCTGTAATTATCCAGACACCCAGGGTACGGATAAGATTTTTAAAGATGGGTTTATTCACAGTAGTCTTCAAGAGAGCAATAATTGGTGTGACAGTACTGGTTCACCTCAATCCATTATATGCAAGTTTTACTGTATGTCTGCATGAATTATGTGACACTGGGCACAATTGTGTTACGCTGTCACTAAAACACAGAATGGGCTCTTTGAAGAGCTCTCTCAGGAGCAGTAAAGAGCTGCATACTTTATTACACCACTATTGGACAGCACATGTAAAGGAAATTGATGTTAATTAATTAAGTCTGAACTTTGTACTTGTGTTATTGTGTGTGTGTGTTTGAGAGAGAGAGAGAATTACGCTGTCTGGGGCAGTTCACTATCCTTTGGCACAGAAGCAGAACATGTAGGGTGCACCACATGGTGCAGAGCACAGAGTAATACATCAAATAAAATAAACCCTACAGTCGGATGGTGCACATTTATCAACTCGACTAATTAATTAAGAAGTCAACAGGACTGCACATAGGGTCGTTTTAAAATGAGAGAGAGAGAGGGGGGGGGGCTGGTCCAGACAGCACTTCACATCAAGATTGTATGAACCTCTCTGAAAACAAGATGCTTATTTTCTGTTACTTTCTTTGAAGTTAGTTATAATGTCAGTCTCCTGAAATCATCCATTTTCCCCCCCCGACATTTTTTTTTAACATTAAACCATGTTACAAGCATTCCTTTTGTTGCTAGGATGGGAGTGAGGAGAAATATAGATTACATTTTTCATTTTGCTTTCTGTGTTTTTACTCACACATAAGTGGAGAATGGAGTGCAGTGGGTCCAAAAGAGTGGCAGGAGTGATTTGTGACAGAAAGGCATCTACAAGAGTGAAAGTGATGGTAGTGACACCAGCTGTGTTGTACAGCTTAGAGTCATGGTGACATTAGTAAAAACACATGGAAGTATGTCAGTATTGTTTTTAACTTGTTCAAATGGTGCAGTTCATGGAAAAATGGGATACTAAGCTAACATTTTTATTTTTAGGCTCTAAATGGACAAAAATGTACACGGTAGATAAATGACAAATGTTAAGTAAAGTGTCCAACATTTCTATGTCTTTTCCTGAATAACATCATGACAAAAATCCAGCCCAGTCTCACTTTTTTCATCCTCTCATCACAAAAGGATTCAAATTTTCGTGACAGGGTTTTTTTTTTTAACTCACTATTACTACCCCTACTCCTTCCTGTAACCTTAACAATTAGCACCCCGACTCCCCTGCTGCACTTTTAATTACGTGCACCCGTCACGGAATGAATTAGAGTAAATTTTGCACTTTTTGTCACAATATGACGAACCAATAGATAAATGTATATGTAGTGCTGCTGAATCACGACATGCCGTGTGACTGGGTTGCAAAAATCATATTACTCTTCAAATCTTGAGTAAACACAATGAACATCTTAATTTGTCACTTCTACATGTTCTATGTTCTTTCATTAAGAAGTTATAACTGATGTTTAATTTACTGATTTAACAGAATACCGCTTATGAGGAACAAACTACTAACAAACGGTGCATGCACTCAGATGTCCAGGTTATGTTTTTTAAATCATGAACAACACATAAATGAACATTGTACCAAAAGACAAATTAGACCAAAATAAGAATTAAAGACAAATATTCAACATCCACATAATAATAACATACATGTTTGTTGCTGAGAGAACACATACTTTATGTACTGTCACTCAAACACTGATCATGTCCTGCTGCTTTTGCACAAATGCAAACTTGATACCAGAGGTGGGACGAAATCACCAGCAAGTCATTCTCAAGTCATGAATCGGCAAGTTTCAAGCCATATTGACAGCCAATTGTTTACAAGCTGACTTGACTTGAGACTTGAAGATTCACGACTTGAGAATGACTTGACAGTGACTTTGTCCCACCTCTGCTTGATACACTTGATATGTGGAAACATTATTAAAAATATTCAAAACTGAGACGGCAATATAAGATTACACTGCACATGCTGGACAACATCATTAGCAAAGGGCATTGGCTGAAACATGGAAATCCTATGAAATTTTGCCTATTCAGAGATACAGAGTGCTTACCAACTTCTACTCAAAAATGCTGCTTCCTGAAAAACAATGGTGGTAACTGGTCTAGTGTAGGAGGTGGGGCTGACAATGCTGTGATTTTCCTGAGGTGTGATCAGAATGGAAAAGCCTTAGGAATGAACATATTAGAGGGACAGCACACATTGGACAGTTTAGAGACAAAGTCAGTGAGGCGAGATTAAGATGGTTTGGACATGTGCAGAGAAGGCGTGCAGGGTATACGAGGTCTATTAGAAAAGTATTCGACCTTATTATTTTTTCAAAAACCATATGGATTTGAATCACGTGTGATTGCGTCTATGGATGGGTATTGACAAGATTTTATCGATATCGATGCCTTTATCGATTCTGCTTATCGATCCAATTCCTTATCGATTCCCTTATTGATACCTCGTGAATTTTGTACTAAAAGTAGGCTTTATAGGTTTTCTATGTATTTCATTGAGTCTTAAAGTAAATGAATATGAAATTGATCACTGTATCCTTGATCTCTGGACATAAATAAAAATAAACAAAACGGTGTTTCGCTTTGAAGTTATTATTCCGACTGGACTCTATCGTTCTAACTTGACTTGGCAGAGAGCCGCGCAGAGTTTGGAGCTGTGTGAACAGAACGGAGGACGATTCTCATTTCTTTCTCGCAACAAGACAGGAGTCCCAGTTAGTAACTTTAATCCGCACAAAAGTGACTCACGATTGACATATTCAGGGATGAAAGTGACGAGAAACAAAAAAAGCTGAAACCCAAAATTACCCCCCAACACCACTTGCACGAAAATGAATTCTAGAAGCTGTGAAATGCAATCTGAGACTATTCCAGACAATAAACTGCAGTGAGTGCAGCATCCATTTAGTGAGAAAAAAACAACTTTCCTTATTCAAATTCATTCCAATAGTATTCCTCTCTTACTAGGATGCAGCAGTTTTCTAGTTTGGCAGATAGTTCTGGAGGAAATCACTGAAGAAATGAACAAACTGAAAATATGGTTTGACCGAAACAAATTGTCATTAAACTTAAATAAGACAGGGATGAAATGGAGGTGTAAGAGTCACTAGGTGTTCACAGGAAACAATTATTTATTTCTGTATGTATTTATTTCTGTATGTTCATTGTTAGTTGGTTTTATATTTTCTGTTGTGTTTCTATTCAGGTTCTTTTTGTCTCTTTTTCTAAAACTGTATATAATAAGTATATATTGTATATAATAATCATTAGATTATTAATATATAAACAAAAATAAATTTAAAAAATATTACAATTTGAAAACAAATGCACCCGAACGTGATGACAGCTGCAACTGCTTAATGCTAACTTTTAACATTGAAAATGCCATAGACATGCTAACGCGGTACCATCGCGCCCGTTTTTAAGTTATAAAATACATCTATCAACTGTTTCAGAAGACCATAACAGGTCGGTTTAACATAAAAAAGGTAAATAATACTCACAGACGTATGCTCTTTAGGGCTTTAGCGGGGGAAAATTAAGCGAAAGAAAGAAAGAATAAACGAAGCAATCGAAGCACTGTTTCAATCTGCGAACCACTGCTTCGATTGGTTCAAGGTTCAAAGCAAAGCCGCGCTGCAGAAAAGTTGATTACAGACCCGCTGCAGGGTCTGTAATCAATGTAGAGAAATGATCATTTTCCTGACAAACACCCCCCAAAATAATGGCGACTCTGAAGGACCAATAACAGAATCGTTAAGCAAAAAGCTTATTGATGTCGGTGGATCGGAATCATTTCTTAACGATACCTGAAAGGAGCCGGTTCTCGATACCCATCCCTAATTGCGTCAGACAAGCTTGAACCCTTGTGCGCATGCGTGAGTTTTTCCACGCCTGTCGGTTGTGTCATTCGCCTGTGAACAGGCTTTGAGTGAGGAGTGGTTCACCCCCTCAGCGGATTTTCATTGTCAGGAAATGGCAGAAAGATTTGGGCTTTTTTTCCATCAGAATTTTTTCAGAAACTGTTAGAGACTGGCAGCTGGAAACCATTAGAAAAATTTATCTGGCTTTCGGTGAAAATTTTACGGGCTTCACAGAGAATAAGGACTGTTACTACAGCTTTAAGGATGGCTTTAAGGACGCTCGGCGCGCCGCGCTCCGTGCTGCCATCGAGAGCCACAAACCACCGGATCATTTCTAAACGGATGGCTCTGTGGAGCCGAGACCATCGTGTGCACTTTCTCTGGTTATCACAAGAGCTGGACATCAGCCATTTTCTGGCAGATTTCACTTTTAACAAGAGATTTTGTCACGGAAAGCCGAGCGGAGGCTTCGCGCATCACGACCGATTTGCTGATGGAGCGAGACAAAGGAACACCTCCGTTTTGGTCTCACAGGACGGCTTTGAGATGGCGTTCAGACAGCTGTCGGTGGTTTTTCCATCGAGTGATTATCCGAGAAATTGTGGATGTGCCTGGACATGCCAGAACATGTCCCGTGAGGCTTCATCACGGAGTTGCTGTGCGCCATGCAGCACTGCCACGACGCGCGAAGCCTCCGCTCCTCTTTCCATGACAAAAACTCCTGTAACAGTGGAATGTGCCGTTCATTTCCAAATTGGACGCTGTGTTTTATCCGGAACGTCGTCTGACTAGCACAGGAATTGTGAAAAGATGTGGACATCACCACTTTTTCGGCACATTGAGACAGATGTGCGGAGGAATTCCGCGTGTCGATGGATACATGAACATTTCCAAGTCAATGGGTATGCCTTGGACTTCATTTACGCCAATCTTTAAGAAATACAGAGTGCATTGCACAGAAAGACAAGCGAGGAAAACCACCAAGATGCCACTCAGCCTTCAGCTGACAGCAGTTGCCTGAGTGACATAGAATAGGAAGATGTTCTTCTGTCTGTGGATTGAAAGAAGTGTATGCACACTTGTATTTCTATTCAAATTTGTATAAAAACAAACAAACAAATGTCAAAATGATCCCAGACCAACCCAAATGTTGTTCCTGCCCTCCGTTCTGTTTTTACCCAAAAAATAACATTAAAAACTGTGTTATTGGTGTGAAAATACCCAATCTGGCAACACTGCTTATCCTGAAGAACCTACAGGACCTGTCCTAGCCCCACTCCTCGGTGTCTCTAAAAGTTCCATTCTGAACCTACACATTTTATTGGCTTTTTGGGTCAGGTGGCAATAAACATTCCGTTATTACACAACTGTATGACAGAGCGATACAATATCAGGACTGTATGTGCATACGTCTTCCATTATTGTGTCTTTTCTTAAATCATTTGCATCATCAATTGAGAAAAATGGTTGAGTTGAACTTGGTGAGGAAAAACGATTCATCAGGGTCTCATTCTGTGTTTTGTTTGCCTGAACGTGTCTACTTTGTGGGTGCGGGAGAGAGGAGCATGGCGCGTTTACAATACAGCCATGTCGGTGTGTTTTTGTGAGATTGTGATTCTTTTTTATGTATATGAGATGTGTTTATGGGCTGGCTACAGCGTGCTCGTGCCTGTGAGTGGGCTGTGTTTGCTTCTGTTATCAATTCAGGCCAGACGATAGAAGCCCTTCAGTAGAGAGTTTGTTGGGTTTAGCATGAAGATGAGATTTGTTGGCTGTGTGTGTGTGTGTGTGTGTGTGGGGGGGGGGGGTCTTTAATATCAGCTGGTGGCTGCTGCTGTTTGCAGATGTGAGCGTTAGGTAATCACTATCACTCTGATCTATTCCTGAACCCGTGCCATTATAAATAGAGGGCCTTCTCTTCTTCCTCCCACTACCTCTCTTGCACACACATTTTCTCTTTTTCCTCTGCACTGCCTCTGCCACTTCTTGTCTCCTTTCTCCATTTCCTACTCCCACACTCACTCTATCTTTTGTTTTGTCATATATTACTGCTCTCTGTTGTTTGCCTCCTGTCTCTGGGCATTCTTTTTGTCATCTCCCTGTTTCCCCTCAGTTCTTCTACCCGCTGGCCCCTGCACCCCCCCCATCCCATCACTAACACCTTCCCCCTCTTCAGTCTTTCAACTTCTGTCACCTTCCTCTTTCCTTTCAGCATCTCTTCTTTACCCTCTGTGTCATCCTTTGTTCCTTTTTTGCCTTCCATCATGTGTGTGCACACTGTCAGAGGGAGAGTATTGATTGCACACAAAGCTGACAGACACAGTAATGAATGACTGAGTGTGTATGTGTCCATGTTGTTGGTGAGTTTCTCAGATACTCTGAAAGTGCAGCATTCACATCTTGGCTGTATCTGGCAGACTGTTAACAGAATGTTCTGCTGTTTTCATTTAGGGGATGATGGAAAATGCTACCACCACCAGCTTTGAGAGCAGCAGTCTGACACCGTGGCAGTATTTGCTTTCGAAACTTTTCAACCTTTTCTACATGTAGGTCTAAGTCTTAGAATGCTGGTGCTTTCCTGAATGACTGTATGGTTGCAAGAACTGGACACTAACCAGTGACCTAGGTGTAATCTGCACTGCTGCGTCCCACTCTGGGTGCAAACTCACAATCTCCAGGAAGGGAGGCAGGTGCTCTAACAATGAGGGTAAAACCTATGGGTCCTAGCGTCAGCCACCAGAGCATTTTTATGAACTTGTTCTGCACTGCACCACCTGCTGGCCTGTATTACACTCACCCCCCTAAACCTCACTCCCACCCGGGTCACGGCACCAGTGTAACCTGTGTCGCTGTGTCCTACTCTGGCTGTAAACTCATGACCTCCAGGATGGGAGGCAGGCACTCTAACCACAAGGGTAAAACCTATGGGCACTAGCATCTGTTGCCTTCGGGAGTGAGGTTTACTAACTTCTTCTACACAACACCACCTGCTGGCCTCCATTACATAAGGCTACAATTAGATGTCTTTGGTAGTAGATCTTTCTGTAGAGGCAGTGTCTAGATGTCTTTGGTACCATGTCTCTTCAGAAGGTACGGCTGGAATGACTTTGTGAAGTGATTGGTTACTTATGGAGAGTCAGATGTGTCATATCACTTGCATTGTGAGGGAATGCCAGCTATGACATTTTGAGCATGAGGCACATTTCTCTGGACATACAAGTGGGTCACTGTTGAGGAGCCCAGTGACTGGAGAAGGCCAAGAGATGCCCATGCTTCACTTGGCTGTTGCAGATAGATGGTTACTTTTAAGAGGCGGGACCATACTCTCACGAGTGCCACTAGCTTAGCTTATGGCAAGCTAAAAGTGGATGCTCTTGTTTTGGCTAAACAACTATACAGTTTTTGTATGTTTGTGTTAGTATGTGCCCACGGCGGACATGCTTGATGAATTCCTGTGCAAAAAGTAGTTCCCAAACAATGCTGTATTTGTGATGACAGTGCGTTTTCATGAGTAACAAAAAGATAAGTAGTATATTTGGCACAAGAACTTGTATGTTTTTACGCCTAAATGATTGTAAGTCAATACTCACACTCAACCACCAGCATCATCTCATGTTGGCAAATTCAGCGCTGGGTCAGGTGAAAGTAGTCTGGCAAGCTATCCCACAATGCCAAAATAGCAGAGATGTCGCTCCAACAAGAGTGGCACGCTGAGCAGGGTGAGGTTGGACCTGGACCTGGGGCAGTACCGTGGTGTAGTGGATGTGCCAAAAAGGGGGCACCAGTGCATGTTGCCAAACCTGACTTGAATTTTTTTGTTTGCTGTAGCGATAACAACAAACTAGATGTTGTTTTACCCTTAACAAGGGGGAAGACAGGTAGCAAAAGATGAACAACTTTCATGCAGAGCAACTCAGTTTTATATCAGGTAAAACAGGAAAGACCTGCATGACATTATAGACCGAATTAAGCTGTAGTGTCACAGAACATTGGCATTTTAAGCAACATTGGCAACAAAAGCCTTCTGTATTAATACAGCATTATGGACAGAAAGAAAAGAAGTAAGGCCTATGCAGGTCTTAAATCCCATTGGGATGGAGCTTATCCCCAGATTCCATAGCCTGGAGGGGACAACAGTCAGTGATGGGACACCACTCCTTTGTTTACTCCCTTTGGAAGGCCGGTACTCATTTACAGCTGGGTGGACAGGGATGATACATATGAAGTGTACCTTGAAAACACAACTTGAATCGGTCTATATACTGGTAATCTGACTTCTATCTGACAGAGCCACCTGCTCTAATGCAATATAATATAACATTATGCAAAATGTTAAAACACTGTCTTGCCTTTCAGTTTTTTTAAATTATTGTGCATCTCATTTTTGCCACAGCCATGCCACTCTGAGTAAACCACAAGATCACAGAAGTGAAGCAGAGTAGGTCCTACTACTCTGTACTACTCTCTATAGCTACTAGTACTTGCCTGAGGGGTCCCTTAGGAACACTGGGAACCTTGGTCTATTTCTTCATGTAGCGATGGAGTTGCATCATGAAGGACATATGTCGTAAAACTTGTGTCAAATCCCAATGCAGATCTGTAACAGGTCTACTGTTGCAATTCGACCCGAGCAACCATGGCAGCTGAAATCAAAATAAATCCGTCTCACCGTTTCTGCAAAATTGTCATGTCTCACATCATTACCTACCGTCTGCCACTGCAGATGACAGTGATTCTGCTGTAATGACTGGTACAACAGTTTTTGTACCATCAAACCCACGCCTCAATGTCTGCCAGTTTGCTGCAGGCAGTACATAACGTGAGTGCTAACAACTCAGTTTCCTAAATGTGTGCTTCACAATAAAAGCATTTTAATGCCACAGCAGCGATAACCTACACACAAAAGACTTCTTGTGTGAAAGTCACACTCATTGTGGCACGCTAACATGAGCAAACTGAACAGGACTTGGCAAATGATAATTTTTTTTTAAAACAAAACAGTCAAATACTGTATTACAATGATGTTTCATAACATTGTGTGCCAGTATATCTCTCTCTCTCTCTCTCTCTCTCTCTCTCTCTCTCTCTCTCTCTCTCTCTCTCTCATGCAGCACAGATTCTCTTGTTCACGGTTGTAGTTAAACTACTGTACTACCTCATTTGATGTGTGAGCTGCAGGGCTTAATTGGAGAAGGGGTGGGGGTACTTCTAGGATTTATACTCATCATGATCAAAGTATTTGCTGAATAATTTGGAAAAAAATCCTTTCTAATATATACCCAACATATATTGTGCAATCATGTATAAGCAACATCAGATAATATACAAGTCAGACCTTGGGTTATGCCCTGGTGGTGGGCATCGCTTTATCCACCACACTGTTTAACCACTTTAGGTCCTGGATAGCAGCCACAAAGGCAGACAAGTGGTACAGTCCTCACCTCTTGAAAGTAGCATTCTATCATGCCAGGTGATATGTGGGCATCCTCTTGGCCTTTTCCAGTTGCTGAGGAGGGTAACACTGATACACCTGTATGCTGGAAAATGCACAGAGAAACGCTACACTTGGCCAAAATGTTGTAGTTAACATTCCCTTGTAATTCAAGTGGTACACTAAATCTCAGTCTCCCCAAGTCACAGACACTTCAACAGTACCCAAGGATCCTCTGAAGAAAATGAACATCAAAGACATCCAGATTGCCTTAGGTCACTGGTTAGCATCCAAGTCTCACAACTAGACAAGAAGATGGGAAGCTTCAGAATCCTAAACAGCTGGACCTTTGTTTTCCTATAATGGTGTCAACATCACCAAACACCTGTCTCAGTACCCTTGTGGTTCAATCACTTTTTCCTGGATGTTTGTTGATCTCAGACTGGGGACTCAATGATCAATGTCATGAATATGACTGCTGAGATAAGTGTATTTCTGGAGGAGATGGACACTGTCATAAGGGACTCCTGAGAGTCACTGAAAGCCTGGATCTTAGTGTTGATCTAGGACCATCATAAACCCAGACATTTTGCTTCCTTGCTCAGCTCCTGCTGTAGTCAGAGTATCCATTGATTCCACAAAGATCACAGCATTGTCCATGAAGTAAAGGTTAGTAAACTTTTCCTTGGCCCCAAAAATTGCCAGGGATGATGGTTCATCTTTCAGCAGGACAATGACCCTAAGCACACAGCCAAGATATCAAAAGAGTGGCTTCAGGACAACTCTGTGAATGTCCTTGAGTGGCCCAACCAGAGATCAGACCTGAATATAATTGAACATCTCTGGAGAGATCTGAAAATGGCTGTGCGCCGATGCTTCCCAGCCAACCCAACCTGGTCTCATGGCAAGTCGTGATTCAGCAGCACGAAATATACATTAATCTATTGGTTCATAATATTGTGACGAAAAGTGCCTCATTTTCATCCTGGCAGCACAAATTCATTCTAATTCATTCAGTGATGGCTGCATGAAATTCAAAGTGAAGTGGGGGGGGGGGGGGGGGGGGGTCAGGGGTGGTTATGGTTAGGGTTGGGGGAAGGAGTAGGGTTAGGTTATGGTTAAGGTTAGGGTTGCAGGTAGGAGTAGGTTTAGTAATAGTGAGTTAAAGAACCCCGTCATGAAAATTTGACTCATTTCGTGAAGAATGCACGAAAAAAAACAAAAAAAAAAAACGTGAGACTGGGCTGAGCCAGCCTGATGGAACTTGAGAGGTGCTGCAAAGAGGAATGGGCAAAACTGCCCAAAGATAGGTGCGCCAAGCTTGTGACCTCATATTCAGGAAGACTTGAGGCTGGAACTACTGGCAAAGGTGCATCAACAAAGTATTGAGCAAAGGGTGTGAATATTTATGAACATGTGATTTCTTAGTTTATTTTGAATAAATGTGCAAAAAAAATTAAATAACTTTTTTCGTATTGTCATTATGGGGTGTTGTGAGTAGACTTTTGAGGGAAAATGCATTTACTCAATTTTGTAATAAGGCTGTAACATAAATGGACTTCATTTATATTGCACTTTTCCATCTGCATCAGACACTCAAAGTGCTTAACATAACAAAATATAGAAAAAGTGAAGCGCTATGAATACTTTCTGGCTGAATCGTGTTTTGCATTGGACTGCATTATATTTTGAACCCACTTTTACGCTTTTTTTGTGATACAGTCATGAAATGTCACATTTTGTTGTGACGGTATCACAAACTAATAGAAACTGGCATGAGATCGAATTGTACATTTTACACTGGACTGCATTATGTTTTCAGCCCAGACTCACGCTTTTGTTGTGATACCGTCACAAAAGGCTGTCAATACTAAGGAAAGTATTTGAACACCCTGCGGTTTTGCAAGTTCTCCCACTTAGAAATCATGGAGGGGTCTGAAATTTTCATCTTAGATGCATGTCCATAATCTAAAAAAAAAAAAAAAAAAAAAAATCCGTAAATCACAATGTATGATTTTTTTAAATAATTTATTTGTATGTTACTGCTGCAAATAAGTATTTGAACACCTGTGAAAATCAATGTTAATATTTGGTACAGTAGCCTTTGTTTGCAATTACAGAGGTCAAATGTTTCCTGTAGTTATTCACCAGGTTTGCACACACGGCAGCAGGGATTTTGGTCCACTCCTCCATACAGATCTTCTCTAGATCTTTCAGGTTTGGAGTTTCTGCTCCCTCCAAAGATTTTCTGTTGAGTTCAGGTCTGGAGACTGGCCAGGCCACTCCAGGACCTTGAAATGCTTCTTACGGAGCCCCTCCTTAGTTGCCCTGGCTGTGTGTTTGGGGTCATTGTCATGCTGGAAGACCCAGCCATGACCCATCTTCAATGCTCTTACTGAGGGAAGGAGGTTGTTTGCCAAAATCTTGCAATACATGACCCCATCCATCCTCCCTTCAATACGGTGCAGTCGTCCTGTCCCCTTTGCAGAAGAGCACCCCCAGAGTATGATGTTTCCACCCCCATGCTTCACGGTTGGGATGGTTTTCTTGGGGTTGTTCTCATCCTTGAAACATGGTAAGTGGAGTTGATTCCAAAAAGCTCTATTCTGGTCTCATCTGACCACATGACCTTCTCCCATGCCTCCTCTGGATCATCCAGATGGTCACTGGTGAACTTCAAACAGGCCTGGACATGTGCTGGCTTGAGCAGGGGGACCTTGCTGCCCTGCAGGATTTTAAACCATGACAGCATCAGGTCATTGACCAGGTCCTCCTGTGTAGTTCTGAGCTTTCTCAGAATCATCCTTACCCCACAAAGAGAGATCTTGCATGGAATCCCACACCGAGGGAGATTGGCAGTCATCTTGTGTTTCCTCCACTTTCTAATAAATAATCATAACAGTTGTTGTCTTCTACCAAGCTGCTTGCCTGTTGTCCTGTAGTCCATCCCAGTCTTGTGAAGGTGTACAGTTTTGTCCCTGGTGTCCTTAGACAGCTCTTTGGTCTTGTTACCTGTATAAAAGACACCTGTCAATCACACTCCAACCTGTCCACCATAGCAAGTTCAAACAGGTGCATTTAATACAGGTAAAGAGTGCAGAATAAGAGGGCTTCTTAAAGAAAAATTAACAGGTCTGTGTGAGCCAGAATTCTTGCTGGTTGGTAGGGGTTCAAATACTTATTTGCAGCAGTAACATACAAATAAATTATTTAAAAAAATCATACATTGTGATTTCTGGATTTTTTTTTTAGATTATGTCTCTCACAGTGGACATGCACCTAAGATGAAAATTTAGAAGATTTATAAGTGGGAGAACTTGCAAAACCCCAGGGTGTTCAAATACTTATTTTCCTCACTGTACATGTGATTTCTTTGCCTTATTTTATTTTTAATAAATTTGCAAAAATAAAAAAAAAATTCAGTCATTATGGTGTATTGTGTGTAAAATTTTGAGGAAAATTTTTTTTAATTTCATCTATTTTGGAATAAGGCTGTAACATGAAAAAATGTGGAAAAAGTGAAGCTCTGTAAATACTTTCTGGGTGTACTCTAAGTGAATTATGTCTTTACATTTTACTGGCTGGGCCTGTAGCGGCTCCTGATGCCCATGTTGCCCATCAGTGGCAGCTGGTGAAAAAAAATCTTGGTGAAGGTGGTGTGCCAATAGATTTCCCTGTCCAGTCAAGTACAGGCATTCAAATGAACAGTCGGGAAATTACTACAATTCCACAATAATCATTTAATGTCCTCAAAATCAGCAGCACAGATAAAGTTAACCATTTACAGCTATATTAGGCCTCATTTATACTTTGGAAAGGAACAGTATCAAATACAATACAACACTCAAGTTCTTGAGCAAGAAACATTTCACCGTTTGACACTAATTACACACATGTACAGCACTGCCATTATCTTCAACCAAACAGATCACGGGTGTCACAATGACAGAATAGAAAATATCACCAAATTTAGAGTCTTTCAAAATATGGAAAAATTCCTCAGTTGACAAAAGAACATTATGTACATCCAAAAAATTGAGCGAGGGAGTGTATGTGTTTAAGAGAGAGAGAGAGAATGTGTGTGTTTGTGTGTGAATGAATGAGTTGGGGGGGGTTCTAAGATGAGCGGGAGTCTGGGGGACTGAGTGATTGTATGAAAAGAGAGAGAGAGAGGCCAAAATCGAGCAACTCACTTTAAAGAGGTGAAGAGCTGCCAAACAGTCAAATCCAGAAAACTTTTCTCCAAATCCTCAATGAAACCTTGTCCCCGTTGTGACAGTCATCCTGCTTCGAACTATTCAGTGAAGCAGTTTTTTTTCTCGCAGACCTGAGCGCAATGTGCAACCTCCGTCAAAAAACAAACTCAAAACTCAAACAGACTTAGTTTCATTTGTAAGAAGTGAGGCTGGGAGCTGGTTTTAGTTGGCGTCCTGCTGCTTCTTTTCCACAACAGTGAGCCTGCATGAGAGCAGCCAGTGTGTGGTCGCTCCTTTATCCCAGGTTCCCTGCTCACCTCCCAAAAACTGTGTGCCAAAGTTCTTCAGCTTACTCCAGCAAAAAACACGGAGACAAAAAAATAAATAACCCAAACATCTGTGGGGTTTTTGTTTCTGCCAAAAACAGCAGCACTTTGATAAATTTCCCAAGCCATTAAATCTGGCAATGCTGACTGGCCAAATATTTATTATTTTTCCCCACCAACCACACACAATTGGTCCAGGGGCGAAAAATTCTATCGCCCCAAAGCTATTAAATTTGCAGATGCTGATTGGCCAAATATTTATTAGTTTTCTTTAGCAACCATAGACAATTGGTCATTTTGCTGCAATTTAAGGGGCTCTTTCAGTGATTGCCCAAGAAGAGAAATATGTTCTGTCAGTGGAAATGCACTGTTGAATGAGAGTCAGTTGGTGAAAATGTTTTAATAATTTAGATTACATGTGGGCACATACTATTAAGTAAAACTAACTGACATTGATAATACTTTTAAAAAAAATATATATTATCATTTCCCCCCTCCACATCTGGGAGGGCAGCACCCGAACGCCCCCTATGGGCCAGCCGCCACTGTTGCCCAACCAGAAGTAAAAGGGGTACCTGAATAATAGCTGGGGAAGGTATAAGGTAGTGAGGAAAGGAACTGGCCACTCCACCTCATCATGCTGTGACCCCGCACATATGCAGCTTTAATCAGCACATTCCTGAACCCTGTGGTCACCTGTTCATCTAGCCACTTTACTGTGAGAAGAATGGTTGCGTAAGTGAGACAGATTTGTCTTTAGACCCATGTGACTGAAACATAATTTTTTTCCCGTGTTCGGTTGGTCCCACCGCGACCTAGGGCTGTGCATTGAAAAATTTCTAGGAGAATGCCTGAGTTTAGGACCATTCTAATGAATAACTCACCTGACCTGGTGGGCAGGAAGGTGGACTGAGGGGTGAGGGTGCTGTGGCAGGTTACCTAAGTCGGCACACTTTTAAAGCAGCTGAGTCAAATACAGTGAAAATTACACATCACAACCTAGTTTTTCCTCTGGGAAGTACAGACACACCAAGTGAAAAGACTGGTATTAAAAAGCATGAGCAAATCCAGGAATTACAGCTAGTCTTCCCTCACAGTTTTGTACTTGTGAAGGCTATGAAAAGTTCCATTTCCAAAGAGACAGCATGCTTTACCTTTGGTAAAAGCCAAAACATGATCTTTGATAATCGCTGTTGCAGCATGGATGGTAACACCCTATAACACATACACTGCAGTTAAAATGCTAATTTGGGCAATTCAGTTAACACTACCGCTTTCCCGTCACCCATAAAACTGTTTTGAGCCTTTTTGTGTCCACTTTTTTATGGGTTATTATGGCAATGACCAGTTTCAGTTCTCCCTGTCAGTTTTGGCCTTCATCATAAGGATTGCA